>NC_036853.1:964186-1081997 GCF_002910315.2 Salvelinus sp. IW2-2015
TCCAGATATGAATGTAATAAATATAGCTCCAGATATGAATGTAATAGGAAATAAAATATTTCAGGGAATACTAATGACAATGATCACAATCTTTATTATGTGTATCAGCTTCTCTGAGGGACTCGTGAGTTAAAGAAACCCCATGTATTTCCCACAATAAATCAATTGAAATTAACTTGGGAGGGACAGTGACTGTACAGTTGTTTTTCATTGTCTGGACTTGAGGGAGGCAGGGGGACTCATTAAGAGTCTTGTGGCTGTATGGCGTCCTGTCTGGTAAATATCAGTATTCAGTGAGTCACTGCAGTCTTCGGGAGCCCAGAGCCCATTAGTGCACACCGTAGCAAAACGTTTTGCAATGGAAAATGTTTTTCAATGAAAACAARTGTTTCTTATTGGACAAGTGCAGGTTAGCCCCTCCCTGTTGCAGACCATTTTCTTCCGTTTGGTGCCTAGTGAATACGACCCTGGTATATGTGTTTAATAAAACAGCAGGGTGTACCATTCCCCCTGGCACACTGCACTGCAGAGTGTTTTCTGTGGAGATGCACCGACTGTGCTGTGAGGCTAGAACCCCAGAGACTGCGGGGATCTGTGTGTGAGTGTGAGAGAGAGGAGTGAGAGAGACAGTGGTGTGACAGTGAGTGTGAGAGAGAGGGAGTGAGAGAGACAGTGAGTGTGACAGTGAGTGTGAGAGAAGGGAGTGAGAGAGACAGTAGTGTGACAGTGAGTGTGAGAGAGAGGAGTGAGAGAGACAGGTGGGTGTGAGAGAGAGAGGGAGTGAGAGAGACAGTGGTGTGAGAGAGAGGAGTGAGAGAAACAGTGAGTGTGAGAGAGAGGAGTGAGAGAGGCAGTGGGTGTGTGAGAGAGGAGTGAGAGAGGCAGTGGGTGTGAGAGAGGGGAGTGAGAGAGTGAGAGAGGGAGTGAGAGAGACAGCGGGGTGAAGGAGAGGAGTGAGAGAGACAGCGGTGTGAAGAGGGAGTGAGAGAGTGAGTGTGAGAGAGGAGTGAGAGAGACAGCGGGTGTGAGGGAGAGGGAGTGAGAGAGACAGTGGGTGTGAAGGAGAGGAGTGTGAGAGAGACAGTGGTGTGAGGGAGAGGGAGTGAGAGTGAGAGAGACAGTGGGTGTGAGGGAGAGAGAGTGAGAGAGACAGTGGGTGTTTGAGGGAGAGTGCTGCCATTAAGTTACTGTACATTTTACAGGAAATGTTTTACATTGTAAGTGTGTATCGGTCTGTTTCTGTGTTTCTGCCAGTATGTGTGTGTGTGTGCTTGCGTGTGTGCATTACTGTATGTGTGTGTATGAGCATGTGTGTGTGCAAGGGACTGGAGCGC
Organism: Salvelinus sp. IW2-2015; assembly: GCF_002910315.2. NCBI lineage: Eukaryota > Metazoa > Chordata > Actinopteri > Salmoniformes > Salmonidae > Salvelinus > Salvelinus sp. IW2-2015. The sequence goes on from NC_036853.1 coordinate 965,521, forward strand.
TTCAACCAGAGCTCAGTAAAACTCAACCTGGGGCTTCAATTGAGCTTATGGCTGTGACCTCATCTCTCACAGAGAGGGTAGTGTGTTCAGAATCTGGAAAGGGAGAACGAGCAGAAATAGCCAATTTTGCTTGCCAAATATGCACACATCCCTCGAGGTAAACCCATCCAGGCCAAACCTTTCATGTGTGAGGTTAGAGAAAACCCTGATTCCTCAGGCTTTTGGCACCCTCACCAAGCCTGCGTCCCAAATGACACCCACCTTATAAAGTGCACTACTATTGACCCGGGTCCATAGGGATCAGGTGGGCCCATAGGGATCAGGTCAATAGTAGTGAACATACTGTAAATAGGGAACCATTTGGGACACAACCTCAGCCGAGGGATCATATGAAAATACATTTTCCTCACTGGACAAACTGTAACCTTGTTTTCTTTTTCATTCGCCGATTCCTCCAGCTGTTCTGGTGCGGTTTCTGACCAAGCGCTTCATCGGGGAGTACGCCTCCAACACTAGTAGGTTCTCCACACAGGCCACCATACTCATGGCCATAGTGTTGTTCACATACTGTAAACACACGCCCACAGGCCCACAGGCCACAGCCCACGATATCATGGCCATAGTGTTGTTCACAACTGCAAACACACAGGCCCACACCACAGGCCCACAGACCCACGATATCATGGCCATAGTGTTGTTCACATACTGTAACACACGCCCCACAGGCCCACAGGCCCACAGCCCCACGATATCATGGCCATAGTGTTGTTCACATACTGCAAACACACGGCCCCACAGCCCACAGGCCCACAGACCCACGATATCATGGCCATAGTGTGTTCACATACTGTAAACACACGGCCCCACAGCCCACAGGCCCACAGCCCCATGATATCATGGCCATAGTGTTGTTCACATACTGCAAACACACGGCCCCACAGGCCCACAGGCCCACAGCCCATGATATCATGGCCATAGTGTTGTTCACATACTGCAAACACACGGCCCCACAGGCCCACAGGCCCACGATATCATGGCCATAGTGTTGTTCACATACTGCGTCAGTGGAGCAAAGTATCACAGATACACTACCGTTCAAAAGTTTGGGGTCACTAGAAATGTCCTTGTTTTCCATGAAAATATACATGAAATTAGTTGCAAAATGAATAGGAAATATAGTCAAGATGTTACAAGGTTATAAATAATGAGATTTAATTGAAATAATAATTGTGTCCTTCAAACTTTGCTTTCGTCAAAGAATCCTCCATTTGCAGCAATTACAGCCTTGCAGACCTTTGGCACTCTAGTTGTCAATTTGTTGAGGTAATCTGAAGAGATTTCACCCATGCTTCCTGAAGCCCTCTCACAAGTTGGATTGGCTTGATGGGCACTTCTTACGTACCATAACGTCAAGCTGCTCCACAAACAGCTCAATACGGTTGAGATCCGGTGACTGTGCTGGCCACTCCATTATAGACAGAATACCAGCTGACTGCTTCTTCCCTAAATAATTATTGCATAGTTTGGAGCTGCGCTTTGGGTCATTGTCCTGTTGTAGGAGGAAATTGCTCCAATTAAGCGTCATCCACAGGGTATGGCATGGCGTTGCAAAATGGAGTGATACCTTCCTTCTTAAAGATCCCTTTTACCCTGTACAAATCTCCCACTTTACCACCACCAAAGACCCCCAGACCATCACATTGCCTCCACCATGCTTGACAGATGGCGTCAAGCACTCCTCCAGCATCTTTACATTTTTTCTGCGTCTCACGAATATTCTTCTTTGTGATCCGAACACCTCAAACTTACATTTGTCTGTCCATAACACTTTTTTTCAATCTTCCTCTGTCCAGTGTCTGTGTTCTTTTGCCTATATTCATCTTTTATTTTTATTGGCCAGTCTTAGATATGGCTTTTTCTTTGCAACTCTGCCTAGAAGGCCAGCATCCCGGAGTCGCCTTTTCACTTTGACGTTGAGACTGGTGTTTTGCGGGTACTATTTAATGAAGCTGCCAGTTGAGAACTTGCGAGGTGTCTGTTTCTCAAACTAGACACTCTAATGTACTGTTCCTCTTGCTCAGTTGTGCACCGGGGCCTCCCACTCCTCTTTTATCTGGTTAGAGTTAGTTTGCGCTGTTCTGTGAAGGGGGTAGTACACAGCGTTGTACGAGATCTTCAGTTTCTTGGCAATTTCTAGCATAGAATAGCCTTCAGTTCTCAGAACAAGAATAGACTGACGAGTTTCAGATGAACGTCTTTGTTTCTGGCCATTTTGAGCCTGTAATCGAACCCACAAATGCTGATGCTCCCGATACTCAACTAGTCTAAAGAAGGCCAGTTTTATTGCTTATTTAATCAGAACAGTTTTCAGCTGTGCTAACATAATTGCAAAAGGGTTTTCTAATGATCAATTAGCCTTTTAAAATTATAAACTTGGATTAGCTAACACAACGTGCCATTGGAACAGGAGTGATGGTTGCTGATAATGGGCCTCTGTACGCCTATGTAGATATTCCATGAAAAATGACTATTGTAGCTGGAAACGGCATATTTACAACATTAACAATGTCTACACTGTATTTCTGATCAATTTGATGTCATTTTAATGGACCAAAAATATGCTTTTCTTTCAAAAACAAGGACATTTCWAAAYGACCCCAAACTTTWGAACGGTAGTGTATGTGCAGTGGTATCTCAACACCAATAAATGTTTATCAAATATTATTATCCATCTGCCTAACTATGGTGTAGAAATTACACCTGTGCTTCTTGTTCTTAAAGCAATCACTGCACATCGACGTAATACATGCAAACACATGCACCCTGTACGGGTAAATAGAGTTAGTTACCTCACAGGTTTCTAATGGATATCTTCTCTGTTCTAGATTCCCTGTATCGTAAAAGACTATCCATTGATGGTAGACAGCTGAACCTGGAGGTGTTCGACCCTTGCTCTCAGGTACAACAGAATACAACATAGGCCAAATCTTCCTAAACAACACCTGTCACAACATTGGGGTAGCGTTGTACTGCACTCCCGTGACCTGGTTTTCCCCTTGCACAAACCCCCAGGAGCAGTCTAATGTTTACTTTCTGCAGGCACATGGACGATCCATACCTTAGAGTTTTAAATCCGATGAGATTTACGAGTGTATCCCAAGGCAGTGAGTGCCAATGAGTCTGCCTTTGAAGAAAGATAGCCATACAAGCTGTTCTGTGCTTAGCCAACCAGGCCAGAGACCTCAGAGGGTTTTYACTACAAAGTTCTGCTTTATTGGAACACCCTGAGGCTGAGGCCCAGAGGGGGAAAGGCCAATCTATTGTACTCTGCTAAAGCTCACTGTAAGCCAAGACCTAAGAGGAACGCTAGAGTGGCTTTAGATGCATTGTCCCATGGCTCGATCTTTACGGCCTCCACATTCATAAAGAAAAGCCATGATGTCATTAAAGAGAGAAACAGAGAGAGGTTGGTGTGAGCTTGGATGTTCACTGCTCTGCAGCACCTGTAGCCAAGGGGTACGGCGTGTGAAAGAGCTACTTGTCTTTTGCCATATACACCACGGTCACTGTTTTGATACAGGACTGATTTAATCTTATTTAACCTAAAAATGATTCATGCGGAGATTGTATGAGATGCACAGAATGAATCTTGAGAGAAAACGTCAGGACATTTTTTGAGAATTTAAGAACACATCATAATCATGTTCATTAATGAAAATGTATGTTTCTTATTAGATCAGATAGTCCCTCCCTTGTTTCAGTCCGTTCTCTTCTGTTTTGTGTCTAATGAACACGTCTCAGTGTTGAGCTACCTAACTGTGGCAGTGTTGTTTGACAGGGAACTGAGGCTAGGTGTATACTGGAGGAGCCGGTGGACTGGGCTGATGGCTTTGTGGTGGTGTACAACATCAGCGACCGAACATCCTTCATCAATGCTGAAAACATTCTGCAGCAGATCAGAGAGACACGGATTGAGAACTGCAAAGGGTGAGAGTTCCTCTGAACAGGGAATTACATTTTTGGAAGGCTTGGTGAGAGGCAAAACCATTTGTAAATCCATGTAGTACCTCTGTTTTCTCTTAATAAAAAGAGTGGAAATCCACCCTCTTTTCCAATTTTTTTGATCTTTGTTGGACAGCGCAATGAGATGGGGAGACAGACTGGGTGAATGGCAGAGTTAAATGTCTCAGGGTGCGTTTTGTAACCCATGCCCAGAGGGGCAAGGCATGCATCTTCTCTATACAGTTTGAATTCTGTGGCACTGGGAAAGAATTTGTCTGKAATAATGCTGTTGATCGTGTTAGAGATTCACCTTATAAAAACTGCATAAACAGAAAAGCGTTATATCTAGAACAGCCAAACAGACCGAGCGAGGGCATGAATTTGGGTCTCCCTTATACATCAAACTGTCATAGACAAGAACATCTCAGTAAGGCAGTGGGAATGGGCTTCATTTGGATAGAGCAGCATATCTCTGGAGCTCAGTGGTTTGTAATGGCAGGATTTCCAGACCTACAGTAAAAGGCTTGCTTTTTTTTAGTCCCGCCTATTAAAATTAGCCTAAAACCATTAAGAAACCATGTGTGGCATGAAGTCAGTTAGTCGTTGTCATACGCTTGAACTTTTCCCTCATATGAGATGCTAATGCCCTCGCTTCTGATACCTGCTCTGATACCTAGTCAAACTAGAAGCACACCTCGATTCTCCAAATGAAAATACACTGACTCTMTGTCTCTGCTTTACTCTGCCAGGGAGGTGGAGGTGCCAGTCTGTCTTGTGGGCAACAAGCAGGACCTGTGCCACGCCCGGCAGGTTTGTGAGGAGGAGGGCCGCTCGCTGGCGCAGGAGAACCGCTGCCTTTTCCAGGAGGTGTCGGCGGCCGAGAGCTACCAGGAGATCGCCAACCTCTTCACCCAGCTCATCAGACAAGTGATGGAGCACCTCAAGTACCGCGCCGACCGACGCCGCTACAGCAGCTCCAAGTCCATGGCCAAGCTCATCAACAACATGTTTGGCAAGAGGAGGAAGTCCGTGTGATATCCCCAGAAAGACTGGCCGGGATTGGCTGAGAGAGACAGAATGGCCTACCTAGGACTACAGTTGGACTCCAATCGTAAGGATAATGGKGAAGAGGATTGATCTTTGATCTCCATAGCTTCTTCACACTGTATCAAATCATTTCTGGTTAACAATAAATGACTTACTTTAATTGTTTTCAGTTACAATGGTCCTCCAAAAATAAAAAATGCTTTTTGCTAACCACAATTCTTCAAGAAATTTCTTCCAGACTGTCTGGGCGTGGTCTAATGCCGCGTTCACGTGCTTGTGGGAACTAGGAAACTCTGAAATTCCTGACTTGCTAACTGATTGTAGTTATACATGTGCCGTGTTTCCTAGAGTTTCCTAGTTTCGACTAGCACGTGAACGCGGTATAAGACGCCTGGTYGGGAAAGGGACAAGTTACCAAGTTAGCAGGGGAAGGGGGAGAATAACCCCAGCCCAGTTGAAATGGCAGGGATTTGTAAGCTTCATTATGGCACAAGTTCATTATGGCAGAGAGGTTTGAACGTCTCTGTTATTGGTCTATTAAAATCAGTTGGGGGCAAAAAGATCATGCATAACCTGCTGACACAAAGGTCCTGTTGATCATATTTTCAACCATCAACTACTGAGAAGTGACGCTGATTAAAACGTTTATACTTTTACTGTGTTGGTAAAAGTATAAACTATCAGCTATTTTGTCAGTGTTTTTTCCCCCAAGGTGGATGTAACCATAGAGATAGGAGATGAGTCCTTTAACTAACTGGGCTCCCGACGGTCTAAGGCACTGCATCACTACAGAACCTGGTTTGATTCCAGGCTGTATCACAACCGGCTGTGATTGGGAGTCCCATAGGGCGGTGCACAATTGGCCCAGCACCGCYCGGGTTAGGGCGTAGGCCGTCATTGTAAATAAGATTTTGTTCTTAACGGACTTGCCAAGTTAAATAAAAATCTTTATCTGTGCCATTATAGCGTCTGTGACAGCCTCAATGGAGCTGTCCATACTATYTCCATTTTGAAGTAGTCCATTTTCTTCATGATTGGCTGATCCCTSCAGGACATGACTCCCACACACTGAGGCATGATAGGACTGTGTCCAAGATGTTTGACCGTATTTTTCAAGGTAAACTACTCACGTTCACATACGATGAYTCATGGACCGTCTATATCCGGGTTGCATAAGGTTTGTACAGACCAACATCACATGTGCACTAGCACTCAGTGCGCACAGGGAGCAGGGCGAGCAATGACAACGTCATCAAATCATCCAAAAACATGGCWGACATTGGATGTTGAGAATGGCGGTGGAATGTACTGCGGACGTTTTACGGGATCCTAACCAATTCTGCTAATCGGTTTGTTTTTTTGCGCTGAWCTTAACCTGTTTTGCACATAATGTTCCCGCCATCATGTCTTAAGACCAAAAAKAGTTCTGGACATCAGAACAGCGATCAGTAACCTCTATTTGGATGAAGATCTCTACTTCAATGAGTCGACGGCACAGGACATACTGCTCACCCTGGACCAGGCCCTAATCCCTGACACTCGGAAGAGAAAGAGATGGCAATATAGAGGCCGACGTGCGGGTAACATGATGAAACTACAGAGGCAAGTAAATAATCCACCTCTACCCTCTGTTCTATAGGTGAATGTACAGTCACTGGAGAACAAACTGGAATAATATCCTATGTTTCCCAGAAACTTGGCTGAACAAGGACATAGATAATATTCTAGCGGTTTTTCTATGCGTTGGCAGGACAGAATGGCAGTGTCGGGTAAGCTCAAGAGTGGTGATGTGTGTCTCTTTGTTAACAACAGCTGGTGCGCAATCTATAACATTAAGGAAGTCTCAAGGTTCGGCTCGCCTGATTTAGAATACCTCATAAGATGTAGACCATAATATTTATCAAGAGAGTTTATATCCATATTTTTCATAGCTGTTTATTTACTACCACAAACTGATGCTGGCACTAAGACTGCACTCAACGAGCTGTATAAGGCCATAAGCAAAGAAGAACATGCTCATCCAGATGCGGCACTCCTAGTGGCCGGGGATTTTAATGCAGGAAAACTGAAATCCGTTTTACCTCATTTCTACCAGCATGTCACCTGTGCAACTAGAGGTGAAAAAACTCTAGATCACCTTTACTCTATACAAAGAGATGCAGACACAGCTCTCCATCACCCTCCATTTGGCAAATCTGACCATAACTCTATCCTCCTGATTGCTGCTTACAAGCAAAAACTCAAGCAAGAAGTACCAGTGACGTGGTCAATATGGAAGTGGTCTGATGAAGCGGATGCTAAGCTGGAGAAATGCCCTCAAATGAACCATCAAACAGTTAAAGCACCAATACAGGACTAAGATCAAATCCTACTACACCGGCTCTAACGCTTGTCAGATGTGGCTTGCAAACTATCACGGATTACAAAGAGAAACACAGCCGTGAGCTGCCCAGTGATGCAAGCCTAGCAGACTAGTTAAATGCCTTCTATGCTCGCTTCGAAGCAAGCTACACTGAACCATGCATGAGAGCACCAGCTGTTCTGGACGACTGTGGGATCACGCTCTACGTAGCCGATGTGAGTAAGACCTTTAAACAGGTCAACATTCACAAGGCCGCAGGGCCAGACGSATTACCAGGATGTGTACTCAGAAMRTGCGCCRACTAGCTGGCAAGTGTCTTCACTGACATTTTCAACCTCTCCCTGACCCAGWATGTAATACCTATGTTTCAAGCAGACCACCATAGAATGCCAAGGTAACCTGTCTAAATKACTATTTACCTGTAACACTCACATCTGTAGCCATGAAGTGCTTTGAAAGGCTGYTCATGGCTCACATCAACACCATAATCCCAGACACCCTGGACCCACTCCAATTCGCATACCGCCCCAACAGATCCACACTGCCTTTTCCCACCTGGACAAGAGAAACACCTATGTGAGAATGCTGTTCACTGACTACAGCTCAACATTCAACATCATAGTGCCCTCCAAGCTCATCACTAAGCGAAGGACCCTGGAACTGAACACCTCCATCTAAAACTTCATCCTGAACTTCCTGACAGGATTCCACCAGGTGGTGAGGATAGACAGTGATGTGATGTTAGCTGGTTAGCATACGTTGTTGAACTATTCATATGTTGACTTGTACTACATTTCTGTTTTAGTACTACAATTTCCCTTTATAAATACTTTACAAACTAAATTATACTCCAGAGAAAATTTAAGTTAAACCTTAATAATTTAATCATTTCAAAGTGTGTAGTTTCACTTTTAATGAGAATCTCTTGATACCCTCTGAACTAAAAGCCTTCATGAAAGCTTTTAAAAACAGATTTTGTTCCCATGACTAATTCCTAAGAATAGAAAGTTAACAGGGCAGGTGAAAAAAAGGTTACGTTTCATAACACTGTATTTTGAGGATAAAAAAAAAACTATGAAATGTTCCCTCACTTTACCCACTAGATGGCATCAGACAGTAGTGTAGTAAGGGGGGCCGGTAGTGTAGTAAGGAATAAAGTGAAGTTGCACTTAGACACTGATCTTGAGTCAGTTATGTATTTTTCAGACAAATTGTTAAAATTATGATGGGGCAGGGAAAGTTGATCCTAGATCTGTACCTACAGCAGTATAACATTTACCCCGGATCAAAATAGGTCTATGATGCCTCTTAATATTTGCCTCCTGTAACCATTTTATCAAAAGCCACAAATAAAGATTCCATTTAGGTCTACAATTCTACTGTATTTGCAAAGAGACATTCAAGCATGTGGTATTAAGATAACTTGACACATACAGACAGGTATAACAGAGTAGAGACAAACTGGGAAAGTAGAGCAGAATGTACAGCGCATTCAGAAAGTATTCAGACCCCTTGACTTTTTCCACATTTTGTTACAGCCTTATTCTAAAATGGATTAGTTTAATTATTTTCCTCATTAATCTACACTCAGTACCACATAATGACAAAGAGAAAACAGGTTTTTAGACATTTTTGAAAATCTATTACAAATAAAAAAACTTAAATACCTTATTTACATAAGTATTCAGACCCTTTGCGATGAGACTCGAAATTGAGCTCAGGTGCATCCTGTTTCCATCGATCATCCTTGAGATGTTTCTACAACTTGATTGGAATCCACCTGTGCGAAATTCAATTAATTGGACATGATTTGGAAAGGCACACACCTGTCTATATAAAAAGGTAGTTGACAGTGCATGTCAGAGCAAAAACCAAGCCATGAGGTCAAAGGAAYTGTCCGTAGACCTACGAGACAGGATTGTGTCGAGGCACAGATCTGGGTAAGGGTACCAAAACATTTCTGCAGCATTGAAGGTCCCCAAGAAGACAGTGGCCTCCATCATTCTTAAATGGAAGAAGTTTGGAACCACCAAGACTCTTCCTAGAGCTGGCCGCCCAGCCAAACTGAGCAATCGGGGGAGAAGRGCCTTGGTCAGGGAGGTGACCAAGAAYCCGATGGTCACAATGACAGAGCTCCAGAGATCCTCTGTGGAGATGGGAGAACCTTTCAGAAGGACAACCATCTCTGCAGCMCTCCACCAATCAGGCCTTTATGGTAGAGTGGCCAGACRGAAGCCACATGACAGCCAAAAGGCACCTAAAGCCTCTCAGACCATGAGAAACAAGATTCTCTGGTYTGATGAAACCAAGATTGAACTCTTTGGCTTGAATGCCAAGCGTCACGTATGGAGGAAACCTGGCACCATCCCTACGGTGAAGCATGGAGGTGGCAGCATCATGCTGTGGGCATGTTTTTCCTAGTCAGGATCGAGGGGAAAGATGAACGGAGCAAAGTACATAGAGATCCTTGATGAAAACCTGGTCCAGAGTGCTCAGGACTTCAGACTGGGGCGAAGGTTTACCTTCCAACAGGWCAACGACCCTAGGCACACAGCCAAGACAATGCAGAGCCCGGACTTGAACCCGATCGAACATCTCTAGAGAGACCTRAAAATAGCTCTGCAGCGACTCTCCCCATCCAACTTGACAGAGCTTGAGAAGATCTACAGAGAAGAATGCGAKAAACTCTCCAAATACAGGTGTGCCAAGCTTGTAGCTTCATACCCAAGAAGACTCGAGGCTGTAATCGCTGCCAAAGCTGCTTCAACAAAGTACTGAGTAAAGGGTCTGAATACTTATGTAAATGTGATAAATTTGCTAAATTGACAAAAACCTGTTTTTGCTTTGTCATTATGGGGTATTGTGGGTAGATTGATGAGGGAAATAAATATTTAAATACATTTTAGAATAAGGCTGTAGAGTAATTAAGTCAAGGGATCTGTATACTTTCAGGATGCACTGTAAATGAGAAAGACAGAGGAAAGTACAGAGCAAGAGAATGCTAGAACTCTCTCACACKCGCTCTCTCATCGCTGTAGATGAAAAATAACCTCTCAAGGCCAAATCAAACACATAGACCCGAAAGAAGTCAGAGAGACAGTCAGAACAAGTTATGYCCCTAATTATCTCAAGTAATTACAGTGGATGGATTTTTAGAGGTCCAATTAGCCTCGATTTCCAGGCTTGCTATGGTCAAATCAATAACCAATCACATGGACAGTGGCCTTCACACCATAGGACTCAGAAAACCTCCAAAAGTACTGTAGTCAGTGGCTACTGAAAACGGCTCAATTTGGACTCCAATCACACAGTAGCCTTATCAAGCCTCACAGACAAGACATTCGCTGGGATTAAATGCAAACCGCGTTATATAGCACAATGCTCCATACCAGGGGTTCCCAAACTTTCACTCAGGCTCCCCTTCCAGCATTGGGGAACATAACCGGGTTCACTTTCCTGCCCCTCCATTCGCTACATTGGTGGGAGAGTGGGATGACGGTCGTGAAGTTGTCGGAACGCATGGCCAGACTTGTGAGGGGGCCGCGGTGGGTCGAAGCACGGGGACTTCCTGTTYGGAGGGGGCATTGTATAACAATTCCAATCAGTGGTTAACTATTGGCGTAGGGTGTTTGCCTTTCATGCCAGCGACCCGGGTTCGCTTCCCTGACCCGCTGTTCGCTACAATATACACCTGACAATGTGCCTTTTAAAATGCATTTTCCTCCAAAGTTTGCGAATCAAATGAAATCAAGCTTTATTTATACAGCACATTTTCAGACATGGAATGCTTCACAGGAAAAGACCAATAATAACAATGAGAATAAAAACACAAGTGGATAAAAAAAACTAAAGAATAACAAAAACTGAACAACTAAAAAGCACCCCAAGGAAAAGCAAAGCAAAGGTGTGTTTTAAGATCTCTTATAAAAATGTCCACAGTGTCGGCTGCCCTCAGGTTCTCTGGCAGGCTTTCCAGAGGCTGGGGCATTGTAACTAAAGGCTGCTTCTCCATGCCTCTTGGTCCTAGGCTTTGGGATAGTTAAAAGGCCAGTGCCAGAGGACCTGAGGGACCTACTGGGTACATAACTAAAGAGCATGTCTGACATGTATTGGKGTGCAYAATCATGGATTGATTTAAAAACCAATAAAATAATCTTWAAATTAATTCTAAAACTCACAGGCAGCCAGTGCAGAAACCTTAACACCGGTGTAATGTGTGCTCTCCGTCTGGTCTTGGTCAGTACCCGTGTTGTAGCATTCTGTATGTTTTGCAGTTGACCAATGGATTTCTTGGGTAGACCAGACATGAGACCATTACAGTAGTCAAGCCTGCTTGTAATAAAAGCATGGATAAGTCTCTCTGCATCAGACAGAGAGAAACGGCSACACCTTGGCAATGTTCCTCAGGTGGTAAAAAGCTATTGGTCACATTCCTAATGTGTGATTCGAAATTGAGTTTAGAATCAAAAATAACATCTACCTTTTTTACCTGGTGTTTTATCTTTATTACCTGTGATTTAAATGTGCGGCAATATTCTCTCTCTGTTCTTTGGCTCCAACAATAAGTACCTCAGTCTTGTCTTGATTTAGCTGGAGGAAGTACTTAAAAAATTWATAAATAACAATAAAAGTTGTGTATCATCTGCATTACAGTGAAAATCAATGTTTTGACTTCCGGATAACGCTGCCAAGGGGTAAGATATATAAACTGAACAGTACCAGACCCAAAAATCGAACCTTGTGGAATGCCACATGTGATATGTATTTCTTGAAGTTATGTTCACCAAGGGTTACAAAAAAAAAATGTGACCGGTTAAATAGGTCCTAAACCAATTTAGAACTGGACCGGAGAGGCCAACCCACCTCTCCAGTCTGTCTAGAAGAACATTATAGTCAACAGTGTCAAATGCAGTACAAGGACAGAGAGCTGTTTGGCATCTGTGTTGGCTCTAAGATCATTTACCATTTTAACTATGGCTGCCTCGGTGCTSTGATGGGCCTGAAAACCAGATTGTAATTTTTCAAAAATMCAGTTGGCACTTAAAAAACAATTTCCCCAGAATTTTGCTTAAGAATGGAAGGTTGGAGATTGGCTGAAAATTGTTATGAGCTGAAGAATTTAGATCACTTTAGATCATGGGGTTTCACCATAGCAGGTTTTAGTGCAGTGGGGAAAGTGCCTGTGATCAGGGATTGATTAACAATAGCTTGCACTTCTTCAGATATGCAATTAAAAACTGTTTTGAATAAGGTGGTGGGGATAGGATCGAGAAGGCAGGTAGAAGGCTTAAATTGTGACATCTCTTTCCTGATGAGCATGTCTGTCAACCAGGGAAAATAAATCCATAGTGACTTTGCATGGTAGCCTAGGGCACAAACTTCTCATCAGGTCTTGCTTGACTGATACCCATGTGCTATGGCATCAATGGTTGCCCTTAATTTGCTATTAAAGTTAAGACAACTATAATCACCACAAGAGGAAGGCAGAATAGGTGACGGAGTACTGTTCATACACTCACAATCTGTAGCAACTTCAGAGGTAATGTCAGGCTCCTGAGTGGCGCAGCGGTCTAAGGCACTGCATCTCAGTGCAAGAAGTGTCACTACAGTCCCTGGTTTGAATCCAGGCTGTATATCACGACTTCCACCGAAGGTGGCTCCTCTCCCTGTTTGGGCGGCGCTCGGCGGTCGTCGTCGCTGGTCTACTAGCTGCCACCGATCCCTTTTCGTTTGGTTTTGTCTGTCTTGTGTTCACCTGTGTCTAGTTTAGTTAATCAGTGGGGTATTTAATCTCGCCCTACCCGCTAGGTTTTGTCTGTCTTGTGTTTCACCTGTGTCTAGTTTAGTAATCAGTGGGTTATTTATACTCTCGCCACTACCGCTAGGTTTTGTCTGTCTGTGTTCACCTGTGTCTATTTAGTTAATCAGTGGGTATTTAATCTGCCTACCCGCTAGGTTTTGATGGCGGGATTGTTTTGATTTACTGTCGTTGGTTTGGGTTGCGGTTTTTAACGTGTTTAGCAGGTGTTTTGTCACCGGGACTTGTTTTGCCCACACTCGTCAGATTTCCATGACGAGGAGTGTTCGCTCCGTTTTTTTTTACTAGCTGTCGTTCCTTCGTGTTCTGTGTGGCTACTGGCACTTTGTGGTGCCTGTACCTGATTGCGGTGTTGGGTGGACAGTAATAAACGCCCTTCTTTGGATATTCTTGCTCTCCTGCGCCTGACTCCACACCCCCTCTCCCTAGGGAGATTCTGACACTGTATCACATCCGGCCGTGATTGGAGTCCCATAGGGCGGCGCACAATTGGCCTAGCGTCGAAAATACACTGTGGTGATCGAGATAAACCAACATCAAATGAATGTCCCCTGGTAATAAATCAGGTCCAGAGTATGGCTGCACTATGGGTGGGCTAGTAACGTTGGCTAAAGTCCATAGAGCTCAAACGAATCATGAATTCAAATGGTTGGAGTCAGTCTCTTTGGTCAACATGAATATTAAAATCCCAACACAATGATTTTTATCATAGTTCTGAAAGATAATAGTTCAGAGAAATCAGTAAAGAAAGTGGGGCAGTGCTATACACCTATACAGGCCAGCACTGGTGGCTGACATTTTAAACAGTATAGCATGATGCGCAAAAGATCCAAAGTCACCAAATGAAATGTCCTTACAGCTGAGAGCATTACTAAAAATAGTGGCTGCCCCCTACCCTTTTCTGATAGAGTATGGAACGCTGTAGGGTTGGGTGGGGGGGGCTTTAATAAGAGTGGCACTACAGTCTGAACACATCCATGTTTCAGAGAGAAACATGCAATCAACTTTGCGCTCAGTCATGAGGTCATTCACGAGAAAGAGCAATCACTAGTAAAACCTAACATTTAAAAGTGCCATATTCAATGAGTTTGAGCACACTGGGATCTGCCTAGAGGTAACCAATGGAATAACAACCAAATTTAATTATCGTTTACAACCACGTTTTTCGGTGCAGTCTCCAAATACAGGAATGATAGGATGACAGTTTGTATAAAACTCACTAGAAGGCAGAGGTAAATAAGAGGTTCACACAATAAACCATGAGTGCCACTTGTACCAGGAGTTGATATGGTTTCAAAGGTCCAAGGAACGCTGTCTGTCAGAGTACTCTTAAACAGTTTGCATGTTGCTGGGAATAATCCTTGGAACCCTGCGGTGAAGGTGAATCCCATCTCCTTGTTAAGAAAAGTTGCTGTTGCTACCCACAGCAAATCAAAGCTGGTCCACAAAAGTTTCTTCAGGTATTTTGCATTTAGGGCAAAGGGTCGGCTGGAAACATTTCCGAACGCCCTTGTAGCATGGGAAGGGGCCAGAGATAAATTCTATTTCCTGTGCTAGCGAAGAGTCTTATAAAAAAATGTTGAGGTCCTCCCTACAGACTCCTAAAACGAAGGGTCCGTAAAACCTACTGTGAGGACGATATGGTCGTCAATATTGGAGTAGTTTGGCGAAACCGTGTGCAGGAGAGATGGTGACGTCAATGGAAATGGGCTCCTGGGTGACAGTGGACCTTGGTCGGTCCACAAACCATAGGCAGGCCAAAATCTCTCACCATGAGGCTGCCCACAATGATGATGGTAGTGGTGGAATCCGATGGGGAAATGACCTGCTGAAGTGTGGTGGCTGTGGAGGATGGTGCCACTGGGCGGCCGCCAGCTGTTGGTATACACCCAGGATCTGTGTTGACTCCCGGGGCTGGTAGGGCCGTCTCAAGCTGGGCAAACGGTTCGATAGCTGGACCATGCGTAAATGCTGTGCATGTCGGTTGAAGCATAAAATGCTTTTGAAAAGTATGGAACAGTGCACTGCTCTATAAACACAACTTGCACTGAATCCTGGCCACCCTCTGCCTTCAGTGAGACAGCAGAGCAGGTAGTCAACATGTGCATGTTAAATGTAATGCAAATGGCCGGAGTTAGAGAGAAGGTCTCATGTACACAGCATTTCCTCTTGGCACCGTGCCCTAGTGGGGTTATTAGCCACTGTACTGAAAACGTTGACGCATCATTCGGTTGTTGCTGCTGTTGTCCAAGTCCATCTGACATCCTTGAAACGTGATGCCAATTAATCTATAACTGAGTTGCAGCACAGATGGCAATTGAGGCAACCAGGTGACGCTAGGCTCACACAGATTCGGCCGCCACCACCGTTTAGATGAGGCCTGTGGCAGAACGAGATAGCAAGCAAAACTCCATTGGATATCTGCGAATATGGCAGCTCAAATTAAATTAAACTAATACATTCAGAACAAAAGTTTTGCGACTATATATCATCCTGCCTTTCTGAAGTCTTCGAAAGCCAAGTTAACAAACAGATCCTGACGCATTTAGGCGAGATCTGGAATTTTTTTTTTTTTTTTTTTTTTTTTTTTTTTTTTCGAATCCCACTGTACCTCTCCGCTGTGTAATCGGTTTCCGAGCTGGTCACGGGTGCACTCAGCCACCTCAAGGTACTAAACGACATCATAACCACCATCAATAAAAGACAGTACTGTGCAGCCGTCTTTATCGACCTGGCCAAGGCTTCGACTCTGTCAATCACCGTATTCTTATCGGCAGACTCAACAACAGCTTGGTTTTCTCAAATGACTGCCTTGCCTGGTTCACCAACTACTTCTCAGATAGAATTCAGTGTGTCAAATCGAGGGCCTGTTGTCCGGACCTCTGGCAGTCTATGGGGGTACCACAGGGTTCAATTCTCGGGTCGACTCTTTCTCTGTATATATCAACAATGTCGCTCTTGCTGCAGGGGATTCCCTTATCCACCTCTACGCAGACGACACCATTCTCTATACATCTGGCCCTTCTTTGGACACTGTGTTAACTAACCTCCAAACGAGCTCAATGCCATACAACTCTCCTTCCGTGGCCTCCAACTGCTCTTAAACGCTAGTAAAACTAAATGCATGCTTTTCAACCGATCGCTGCCTGCACCCGCCCACCGACTAGCATCACTACTTTGGACGGTTCTGACTTAGAATATGTGGACAACTACAAATATAGGTGTCTGGCTAGACTGTAAACTCTCCTTCCAGACTCATATTAAACATCTCCAATCCAAAATGAATATCTAGAATCGGCCTTCCTATTTCACAACAAAGCCTCCTTCACTCACGCTGCCAAACATACCCTCGTAAAACTGACTATCCTACCGATCCTTGACTTTGGCGATGTCATTTACAAATAGCCTCAACACTCTACTCGGCAAACTGGATCCAGTCTATCACAGTGCCATCCGTTTTGTCACTAAAGCCCCATATACCACCCACCACTGCAACCTGTATGCTCTCGTCGGCTGGACTTCGCTACATATTTGTCGCCTGACCCACTGGCTCCAGGTCATCTATAAGTCTTTGCTAGGTAAAGCTCCGCCTTATCTCAGCTCACTGGTCACCATAACAACACCCACCCGTAGCACGCGCTCCAGCAGGTATATCTCACTGGTCATCCCCAAAGCCAACACCTCATTTGGCCGCCTTTCCTTCCAGCTCTCTGCTGCCAATGACTTGAACGAATTGCAAAAATCGCTGAAGTTGGAGACTTATATCTCCCTCACTAACTTTAAGCAACAGCTATCTGAGCAGCTTACCGATCGCTGCAGCTGTACACAGCCCATCTGTAAATAGCCCACCCAATCTACCTACCTCATTCCCATATTGTTTTGATTAACTTTTTTGCTATTTTGCACACCAGTATTTCTACTTGCACGTCATCATCTGCACATCTATCACTCCAGTGTTCATTTGCTAAATTGCAATTACATCGCTACTATGGCTTATTTATTGCCTTACCTCCTCACGCCATTTGCACACACCGTATGTAGACTTTCTCTATTGTGTTATTGACTGTACATTTGTTTATTCCATGTGTAACTCTGTGTTGTTGTTTGTGTCGCACTGCTTTGCTTTATCTTGGCCAGGTTGCAGTTGTAAATGAGAACTTGTTCTCAACTGGCCTACCCGGTTAAATAAAGGTGAAATAAAAATATAAAATAAAAGATACTAAATCGATCACAGCCAGTTACTGGGCGTCTGGTAGGAGTGAAAAATATAATTTATTTCCCTGCAGCACTAGCAGCAGGTTTTTATTGTGCTGGGTTTCTTTTTGYTTCACATTGTAAATGTTGTTTTGTATATCTAATTCTAAAATGGTTTATGAACTGGCACCTGATTAACCAGGTTTAATTAAACATTGTGCTTGGTAATTTTGACTAGCTCAATAAAATCCTGCCTCATAGCTTCAGCTTCAATATTTTTTATTTTGTCGATCGACTTTCATACTCAGTCTCTCTTTTCCTTCCTTCAATCTCAGTTCATCCCTCACCATCTCCTTTCCCCCCTCCCACCTCTTCCTCTTTAGCTTCCTTCAATCTCAGTTCATCCCTCACCATCTTTTCCCCCCTCCCACCTCTTTCCTCTTTAGCTTCCTTCATCCTCAGTTCATCCCCTCACCATCTCCTTTCCCCCTCTCCCACCTCTTTTCCATATCTTTAGCTTCCTTCAAATACTCTTTCATCCCCTCACCATCTCCTCCCTTCCCAACCCTCCCATCCTCTTTTCGCTCAGTTGCTCGTTCTACTTCCTTCAAGTTTCTCCAGTCTTCATTCGCCTCACCATCCTCCTATTCTGCCCTCCCACCTCCTTTCCCATTTAGCTTCCTTCACATCTCCAGTTCTCCCTCACCATACTTCCTTTCCCCCTCCGCAACCCTCGTCCTCTTTAGCTTCGTTCAAATCTCAGTTCATACCGAACCTTTCCCTCCACCATCTTCCTTTTCCTTACTTCCTTCAATCTACTTCATCCCTCACCATCTCTTCGCCCCTCCCACCTCTTCCCTTTAGCTCCTTCAATCTCAGTTCATCCCTCACCATTCTCCTTTCCCCCTCCCACCTCTTCCTCTTTAGCTTCCTTCAATCTCAGTTCATCCCTCACCATGCTCCTTTCCCCGCCCCCACCTCTTCCTCTTTAGCTCCTTCAATCTCAGTTCTCCCTCACCATCTCCTTTCCCCCCTCCCACCTCTTCCTCTTTAGCTTCCTTCAATCTCAGTTTCATCCCTCACCATCTCCTTTCCCCCTCCCACCTCTTCCTCTTTAGCTCCTTCAATCTCAGTTCATCCCTCACCATCTCCTTTCCCCCCTCCCACCTCTTCCTCTTTAGCTTCCTTAATCTCCAGTTCATCCCGTCACCAATCTCCTTTCCGCCCTCCCACCTCTTCCTCTTTAGTGCTTCCTTCATCTCAGTTCATCCCTTCGACAATCTCCTTTCCCCCCTCCCACATCTCTCCTTTCATAGCTTCCTTCAATCTCATTCATCCCCTCACCATCTCCTTTCCCCCCTCTCCACTTCTTCCTCTTTAGCTTCCTTCAATCTCAGTTCATCCCTCACCATCTCCTTTCCCCCCTCCCACCTCTTCCTCTTTAGCTTCTTCCCCTCCCCTTTACCYCTGTCTGTTCTCCCAGCTGAGAAGAGGAGCTGGATGGTGACAGAGGGACTGTGAACCGTCACTGATCTCATTTGGCTCCAGTGTCGAAGGGAATTGACTTGGGGAGAGAGGAAGAGCAGCCAACCCACAGGAACTGCTAGGATGTTGTAAGGGAGCCAATCAGAAAGGCCATCGATTAGCCCACTCTCATGTCACAGTCGCTGACCACATCTCATCCCCAATTTCAAACTCTGTTCAGTTGAATAGGCAGGAGATTGGATCCCTCCCTATCGCTTAACCTCCCTTAGAACTGGAACATTTGTGGATGTAGTTAGTTTTTCCCCACAGAAAACTAATGGGAGGTAGGCTACCTCCTCTGAGATAAAACCCCTGCAGTCCCCAAGTGTACAGTCGACAGATGAGCTTCAGGACCACTTCCACATTAGTTAGGGMAAATATAGCCTAATTAATCAGAGGGATAGTGAGTGTGCAACATAGGATGACACATATGGGCTGAAAGGAATTGTTATTGAAGTAACAAAAATAATTTCCCCAATGYGGATAGATACCATTTTATACCCTAGGCCTACATATGCAATGCAAGAACGCTATACGCAAAACGGCGATCCTGCATTCTTGCGTTGAGTTATGAATTGCGGGGCTGCACATGTCTGCGTAGTTTTKCTACGCAACAGTATTTTGTGTAGCTTCTTATAGTTCTTCCATGCGTACATATGGTATAAACTAGGGTGTCCACTTTGATAACAGTCAGTATCCAACAGATATTTTTTTATGAAGGGAACCCATCTGACTGTGTGTGGTCCTGCCATTGACAGCACTGAAGGAGCAGATGGCAAAAAGAAAAAAGGTCCTTGAGCTGACAGTTAATGATGGCACTAACCACAGCCACCCACACACCTCTTATGTAAGGGGCGACCCATTAGTACAATTAGCCTAATGGTCCTGCACAGTGGCTCTATGAATAGACAAACCGTAACCAACACTATACAGAACATTAGTATTGATATATCAAAATAAGGATTTTGTGCTTTCTTCTAATTTGACAACTCATATCAACGTATCAGACCTGTTGGAGGGGGGTGAGGGGAGTTGCTGTGGGATTATTTAAGAAACTCTTTGAATAGGTGGGGGGTCAGTTGCTCTTGCTGCTTCGTACGCAAGTACCATTGTCTTGTAGTGGATGCCAGTGGAGCGTGCGGAGGAGTGGGGTGACTTGGGAAGGTTGAACACCAGGTAGGATAAGTTGCAGGGGTTTGATGGCACAAGYGGGCAGCCCAGCCAACATTGAGTTGCAATAGTCCAGATGGGCGATGACAAGTGCCTGGATTAGGACCTGCGCCGCTTCCTGTGTGAGGTAGGTTCATACTCTATGGATGTTGTAGAGCATCAACCGGCAGGAGAGAGTCACTGCTGATGTTTGCAGGGAACGACAGGGTGTTGTCCAGGTAACGCCAAGGTTCTTTGATCTCTGGGAGGGGGACACCATGGAGTTGTCAACCGTGATGAAGAGGTCTTGGAGCAGGCAGGCCTTCCCCGGGAGGAAGTAAAGCTCAGTTTTGTKGAGGTTGAGCTCAGGTGGTGGTCAGAGCTCAAGTATTATGGAAAGAAAAGGAGGGACACAGATGAAATGGACACGTGAGTGAGGGAGAAAGAGAAAGTCTCCACTTAGGAGAAATTAGTAGCCCTGTGCCACCAGCATGACAACCAGATGCTCTCGGACTATGAGAGAACACGTAGTCAGATGGAGAGAGAGCAGCTGGAGTAGCAGTGTTCTCTGGGGTGATCCATGTCTCCATCAGGGTAAAAAAAAAAGTACAGGGACTGAAGGGCCACATAGGCTGAGATGAACTCTGCATTCTTGACCACAGATAAGCAGATTCAAATGCTGCCAGACCAGAAATTCCACATGGGTTGCGCACACAGAGTACACTAAATAAGAAGGGTTGCAGCCAAGGGGTGGGAAGCATCTGTAAAGCCTACAGGGAGAGGAGTGAACAGGTATAGAAAACACACACATAGTTGACAAAGAGCAAAATGAGAGTCTGTAAATAACAAGGCACGATTCTCACGTGAGAGTGGTGTGGTCTGGTCTGGTCTCGTCCGTCCGTCCGTCCTTCCAACTCCGCAGACCTGTCTTTGTTTCGGCTAAAACTAAAGAACTAACACTAATTGCTACTTGCCTAGCAGAGGTTAAGAGCACACCTCCCGGTACCAATTGCTGATTGTCTAAAAAGGAGAAACTACTCCCTCTCCAATACAGCCACTGATTACCAAAACAACAACAGTCACAAATTGCCCTGCCCCTTAATGCTGGTTGATGTGTCAACAATCTCCTGCAAAATTATACTTATCACTGGAGATATCGGGAGTCCTCTAGCAATGGGATGACGTCAGAGTCGGACATCCCAAGGATCCTAGGATAGCACTGGCCGTTTACACAGGTAGCCCAATTCTGATCTTTTGCCAAATTATTGGCCAAAGAGTTGATCTAATTGGTCTGAAGACCAATTACTGAAAAAAATATCAGAATTGGGATACCTGTGTGAACGCAGCCTTAGATCCTAATGAATAAGACTACATAGACAGGTTGGAACTGATCCCAGATCAGCACTCCTACTCTGAGATGTTTGATACGGCCCCAGATGAAAGGCAGAGCATACCATCAATGGTCTGGGTAATTGGTGTGTGTTAATTTAGAGGAATGTCAGGAGGAGTCAAGACTATTTTTCATGCCTCAGTCATTCCTAATGAGTGGTATTTATCTGGGTCAGTGTTCATAAGGCACCAACTATGGGAGAACACTGAACTAGTCCAATAAGAAAGGCACATTTTCATTTTCTGTTGAAAAACGTTTTGCTATGGTGTGTCCTAATGAACACGACCCTGTTTAGCGGTGGATTTGAGTTTTATACATAAATTAAGTCTAATTTGTTTGATAAGTTAAGTGTAACTTGTGAAAAGGCAAACAGATGATAATAGGGCTGAAAGGTGATACAGGATAGAGGATAAAGGATAGAGGATATTGGTTGAAGGATAGAGGATAAAGGATAAAGGATAGAGGATATTGGTTGAAGGTTAAATGATAGATGATATTGATTGAAGGATAAAGAATAGAGGATCGAGGATAAAGAATAGAGGATAGAGGATGAAGGATAGAGGCTAAGGATAGAGGTTGGAGGATAAAGGATAGAGGATAAAGGATAGAGATTGGAGGATAGATGCTAAGAATAGAGGATAGAGAATAAAGGATAGAGAATAAAGGATAGAGGATAAATAATAGAGATTGAAGGATAGAGAATAGAGGATAGAGGGTAAAGGATAGAGGTTGGAGGATAAAGGATAKAGGATAAATGATAGAGGTTGAAGGGTAGATGCTAAGAATAGAGGATAAAGAATAGAGGATAAAGAATAGAGGATAAAGGATAGAGGATAAAGAATAGATGATAAAGAATAGATGATAAAGGATAGAGGATAAATGATAGAGGATAGAGGATAGAGGATAAAGGATAAAGTATAGAGGATAGAGGATCAAGAATAGATGATAAAGAATAAAGGATAAAGAATAGAGGATAGAGGATAAAGAATAGAGGATAAAAAATAGAGGATAAAGGATAGAGGATAGAGGATTAAGGATAGAGGATAAAGTATAGAGGAAAGAGGATAAAGAATAAAGGATAGCGGAAAGAGGTTGAAGGCTCTCAATGCTCAATTGTGAATCTGGTAAAGTTTCAAAGCAAAGACATGTTTCAACTGGTGAGTGGGGTTTCAAAGCAAAGACATGAAGTGAAAATCTTTGCCTAATGGAGTTTTGCTTAAAAGCTTGTGAGTAGCTCACACACACACACACACACACACACACACACACACACACACACACACACACACACACACACACACACACACACACACACACACACACACACACACACACACACACACACACTTCCCAATGGGCAATGCATTTGTGTCCTGTTCAAATTACAGTAATGAGAGAAGTGCCCTTAGGGTAATTGGTGTCCTTGAATAAGCTTAAACAAAAAAAATACTTAGGCCCAGGCAGAGTGTGTATTGAATAATTGATTCAAAGAGGGGGAGGGACCACTAATCAGATCGGAGCATAATGACTTTATATAATTAGCACGCGCGGGGACACGTAGGTCTATGAGAGCCGTGCACATTTTACAGAGCATTGGCACAACTAGAGAGGCAGAAAGCCGAGGTCGACCGTAGACTACTTTGAAACGCTTGTTCCGATGCTTTTAAATATAATGGATCTAAGTGCTGTGGCAACACCAGAGCTATTGAAATACAACCCGACACTTTTGGTAGATATCGCGGGAGAAGTAGGATTATTGATCCACTGACATCTATGGACTATTTTGCCTATTTTTCACATGCCATAAGATACTTTTTACTKATAGCCCAATTTGCCAACATGAAAGGGTTTTAATGGATATAATCATGCCTGGTCAGATTTGATATCGCCGCAAGCGTTCAATTCCTACTAGCGGAGCTGGAAGACTTTGATAAGATCATCTTCAAGAGAATCTAAATCCATTTGCGTCGACCAGCGAGAATTTGCGTCTGAACGTCGAGGGGGACATTGAGAGGTTGTCGCAGCCGTGTGAAGGTTTCTCCGAGTCGAATCCCCGTCTGAACGATGGTGTTTGACAAGGAGGAAAGTGAGTGCCTGATTTGGATGTCTACATTTTTAAGCAACTAATGTTCGAACGGTCGGTCTACGATTCACAGACCTGTATTTCCTTGCCCGTCTGTGTCATCGACATATAGGCCTAATTAGGAATGTCGCCTATGTGATATGAATTTACAATCTAAAGGCTTTTGGGATGTAGCAAGAGCAAATGCCATGTCTCTTTGGTCATTGGGACTGGGTTAAAGGGATAGCCAGAACTTTTTCCACCACAAACTCACTAAATCATTTAAAAAAAATGGAATGTTAATTAATATTGAAATGATTGTGTTATGACCGGATCAGTCTGGCCATATAGCACTAGAAAGGGTCCCATTCATTATAGGCTCTGGAGTCAGAAAATGTTTAAGACCAAAATATGATTTAGACGTGACCAAGAGATAATGATAGCCCTGAGAGAACCATATAAAGTTATGGTAGCCAAACAATATTCCTTGGTCATGTAACAGAGGGTTAGGGATGGCTGTACTGTAGCCTACTTCCAAATCTATCTGTGTCTGCCTGTCTGTAGGTGTCTCCCTTGTGCCTCTCCAGTCCAAAGGGAAGCAGAGGGTCTGCGCCGGGTGCAACCGGAGGATCATGGACCGCTTTATGCTAGAGGCTCTGGACAGGTACTGGCACGAGGACTGTCTGAAGTGTGCCTGCTGTGACTGTCGCCTGGGTGACGTGGGCTCCACCCTCTACACCAGAGCCAACCTCATCCTCTGTCACAAGGACTACCTGAGGTAAGGACTCTCAAACCAGGGCTGTGTTCATCAGGCACCACATGGAAGAAAACGGACAGAAACAGGGAGAGACTATATTAACTTTTCCAATATGAAATTCGAATTAAAAAAAAAATGTTTTCCATTGCAAAATGTTTTAAAATGTTGCGTACTTCAAGCCTCTCCAATCTAGCCTCTACCCCTCTGTGTTTGTCGGGATGGGTGTAAGCAATAATGGCGTCGTCTCAACCTAGACTTCCAATAGATGGAACTATTGCCATGTTGCTTACTCCTTCCTATCTGTTTATTTTCTGATTTGTTAAGACAAATTACCTCAGCTTGGTGAAGGGGGCAGAACAGGCAAAAATCACAGCATCTCCATGTTTTGGTTAGCAGATAAAATGGAGATCAGAGTTTGAGGAGCACAAATATGAATAAAACTATAGTGGCAGACCTGGAAATGAATCATTATGGCTTCAACTCCATATGAAGTTTCATTCCAAAAAGCTTTATACCCATTTTCATAAATGTTGGTAAATTGGCTTTTATTGTTTAAAGAAATTAGGAAATGCAATAAAAGATTTTATAATGAAGAAAATGTACAAATGAGAACACATTGTGACGTCAATATAAATTTTTTTTTTTGTAAATAATCCAATCTGTATGTAAAACGTTGATATTTGACATCAGGCATTTAGCATATGCTCTTATCCAGAGTGACTTTCAGTGAGCACATTCATCTTAAAATGGCTAGGTTGAGACCACCACATATCACAGTCAAATATACAGGATACCAACATTCCATTCCAGCTAAACAATATAGCGTTTTGCAAAAAAAAGTGTAATTTTCATACACATCCAACCTCTATGAATTAAAAAAAAAAAAGAATAGTAATATTTTACACACATGAAGGTACCTATAATTAATGATGTGGGGGGAAACACAAATGTGAAAAATTGGTGTATAACTCATTTTGGAAATAAACTCTTCATATACATCAATATACTCGAGCACAGAAAACCCTCAGAACTATTCTGGGGTTGCTGCTATAGAAACCCYTGCGAATATATTTAGCCCACTACCAGTCATTCAACTCAAGTGCAAGTCTCATGTGTAAGATCCAGCTGGATTTGGTTGAAGCTAAGTCTCTCATTAGCTGCATTGCTTTTAGAGGGGAAAACCAGTTTGACAGTTAAATTGGCTAAATTGCCTCCTGTTTTCCTCGTCATCGCGACGATCAGGCAGAAAGCCTTTGAAGGCCGGGATTAAAACCATGTGATTTATTTTAATTGGACCATTAGTGGAGAATTAGCATTAAGGCCCATACCCTTGTTAAGGAGAAACACCAGGTGCATACCAAGACCCCATTAGCATTGCCTTCGTTAGGCTTCATTAGGMCTGCTTGCTTTTGGTCTCTTGTTTGCCGCTGGTCTATGGCACTATCATGTTTTGTGAGACTTGCCATTCTGATGCAGCTCTGTGTAGATTCTATGAGGGACTCAACCCATGGATGTGGTTCTTCTCAAGGCTCTCTTCCACCACTGCAGATTTCACCCTATGCTACTTTTTTAACGTATKAATAAAATGATAATACGTTAAGTCCTAGTTAATGTATTATCAAAGCAGTCGGCTACCTGGGTTGTGTTCAGTTGGCATGAAACATAGTGAAAAGAGGAGATGGATAGTATCTGAACTTGTCCAATGAGAAACTAAAGTTTATTTCCTAATTGGTGTTTCCTAATGAAGACAACCCACATCATTGCCTCTCTTTCTCCACCTCCAGGCTCTTTGGGATGACGGGGAACTGTGCAGCTTGCAGTAAGGTGATCCCGGCCTTTGAGATGGTGATGAGAGCCAGGGAGAATGTCTACCACTTGGACTGCTTTGCCTGCCAGCTGTGCAGCCAGAGGTGAGATGAGGGGAGCCTCAAGGCTATATTCATTAGGGCACACAACAGAACACGTTTCGCAATGGAAAACAAAAATTGAGTCCCAAGTACTCCCTCCCGGTTTCATTCTGTTTTCTTCTTTTTGGTGCCTAATGAATGAATCCCAGTTCACCCCACATACTGTGTATGCCTTGAAAGCAGGCATCAAGTGACCCTGAAAGGAAAATAATCATGATAGATCCCGTAAACAGCTTGTTTATGTGAGTAACAACAGGCATGTTGAGTATCTGTTTGACTGCCTGGTGCTTTTGGAAAAATTTTAGCCTATAAGGGGGGTTTAAGGGATGGCCTCTTAATGAGCATTTGAGGTCAGACAAAATGGCGCAAACAACCAGCTAAGAGTTTGGGCTTGAAGCAAGTACAGCAAATCCCAAACAATCGAAATGTATGAATGCTTTAAGTTACTCTCTGGAACAAGGTCAAATGTTTTTTCGAGCCTGAAATTGAGGCACTGTATATGGTGCGGCAGGTAGCCTAGCGGTTAAGAGCATTGGGCCAGTAACCGAAAAGTTACTGGTTCGAATCCCTGTGCCAGCAAGGTAGAGCAAAGCACTTTTYCCCTTGAGCAAGGCAGTTAACCCACAACAACTGCTCGCCGGACGTCGGTTTAAGGCAGCCTCCCCCACACCTCTGATTCACACATTTCAGTTGAATGGATTCAATTGTGCAACTGACTTTCCCACAACGTGGCAGTAGGCCTTCATACTGTATGGAATGCAGCATACTGTATGAAGGCCTATTCATTTCCTTTACCCAATGACTACTGCTTTTAAGGACTTGGGAAGTTTCATTGGTCTTAAATGAAGGCACTAATTTGTGTGTGTGTGTGTGTCTGCAGATTTTGCGTGGGAGACAAGTTTTTCCTGAAGAACAACATGATACTGTGCCAGCTGGACTACGAGGGGGGGCATCAGAATGGAAACTCTGCTRATCAGGCTCTGTAGGCTCTACTGCTCTCTGCTGGTCAGAGACTAGCTACCGCCAGTGGACACTACTCCCTACCGGTATGCCCGGACAGTCCTCTTCTCATCACATCAGGGCTGTATTCACTAGGAACCAAATGGAAGAAGGACCTACACTACATGGCCAAACGTAYGTGGACACCTCTTCAAATGGGTGGATTCKGCTATTTTAGCCACACCCGTGTGCAGTAGAATGGCCCGTAGAGCTCAGTGACTTTYAACGTGGCACGTCATAGGATGCCRCCTTTCCAACAAGTCAGTTTGTCAAATTTATGCCCTGATATGTTTCTAGAAGATTCTGTGCTTCCAACTTTGTGGCAACAGTTTGGGGAAGGCCCTTTKCTGTTTCAGCATGACAATGCCCCCATGCACAAAGCAAGGTCCATAGAGAAATGGTTTGTTGAGATCGGTGTGGAAGAACTTGACTGACCTGCCCAGAGCCYTGACATCAACCAACCCCTTCGAACACCTTTGGGATGAATTGGAACGCAGACTGCRAGCCAGGCCKAATCGCCCAACATRCTCTTGTGGCTGAATGGAAGCAAGTCCCYGCAGCAATGTTCCAACATCTAGTGGAAAGCCTTTCCAGAAGAATGGAGGCTGTTATAGCAGCAAAGGGGGGACCAACTCTATTTTAATGCCCATGAAGTTGGTATGAGATGTTTGACGAACAAATGTTCACAAASCTTTGGCCATGTAGTGTACTTGAACTTTTTCAATAAGAAACTATTTGTTGCAAAATGTTTTGCTACAGTGTGCTAATGAATACACCCCAACTGACAGTTGTGGACAGTTGTGGACAGTGCAGGATTAAGCGCCCAGTTCCCGATGCTCAGCGACAATGGTGATGCCACTTTGCCTTGACTTCTGCTATGCTTACTGTCCTTGACGGTAGACTCACCACAGAGTTATTAGCGAATGAAGCGGCCTTGTGCATGGGATATTACTCTCATTGACTGAAACGAGGAAGGAGAACTAATGAGCATTGCCGTGCAAAACAACAACAAAAAAGTAAAAGAAGTTCAGAGCAATATGTTTGGACTCTATTATTATTAAAGCTGCATTTTGTTACTTTTTGGCCGACCTGACCAAATTCACATAGATATGGGAGTTATAGATCTGTCATCTTTGCATTGAAAGCAAGTCTAAGAAGTGGTAGAGCTGTTTGATGTGCACAATTTTTTTGCTTCCCATTCAGTTTTGTTTTTGCATCTTTTGGTTTTGTACACCCGCTTCAAACAGTTGAAAATACAATATTTTTGGTTATGGAAAATGTTTCCATCTGTTTAGATGGTACAATGATTTCTCTACAGTATACTTGCTTGATTTGTCGCTAACTTTTAGAATTTTATCAATCAGGGAATGGCGGAGCAATTTCTGCATAGTTCACCTTTAATGGTTCTGCCCAAATCATGGCTAGGGAGAAAGGCACAGCACTCGTTTGTTTGTAGGGGGGCAAGCTGCCTCTGTTCACAATACGCAGGTCCACTGGTATTGCTGGTATTGAGTTCTGATGTACAGACCCTTTTAATAAAGGGTAATAACTAACATGCTCTATCTCTGAAGATATTTGTTTTTAAGTTACCTTTATGAAGAGTAGTATGATTTGTTTGCWCAGCTTTTGACTTTCAATAAAGACTGAAACATTTTATTTGAGCACTCATGTATTCACCACTCACACTCGCTACTTATAGCTGGATAGCAGCAGCATATAAAAGGACTGACATTCTCTAATTAATAATCCAGGCCATCTGTGTGTGAATACACTAACAAGGATACCCACACCTTGATGATACAAGCCCCTGGGACCTTTTTGAAATAGCTCCTTGATAAAGCTGGATACGCCTGTGTTCCTTTTTCAAAGCTTCTCATTTGAGGGGCAGTGAGCAGTCTGAGGTGATACCCTTCTCACATTAGTGACCCTCTCCATACTGTACAGGCTCAGATATTTCCATTTCATACTGGCCTTCCACCATGGTTCCAACAAAGATTAAGGATATACTCGCAAGATTCTTGCCCCCCCCCCCGACCAATAATGGGAGTCGTTGTCCACAAAGCGGTGGCAAGCTGTCACGCTCTCGCCTATTCCTYTCTTTAGATTGGTGGATATATCTCATTATTTTAATAMATTTTTGAATATTTGATGAGGGTTGTTGAYGTCAACCGCYTGTATTGAAGGGAGAGAGACGCTATGCCACTAGCCACAAGTTGGGCCTCTCGCTTTGCCTCTTTCTTGCTGGTTCCACCAACTATAACCAGTCAGTTGTGGACTCGAGTCACATGACTTGGACACACAYTTTATGATTTGAGACAACTTGACAGAAAATAAAACAACTTGAGACTACTTGGAGCCTCAAGACTCAGGACTCGACTTTGACTTGAGACAGATGACTTGAAATTATCTGGCCAGGTTTTGTAACGTTTTGTCAATCATTTTGGGGCACAGTCTCCCTATACTTCAGCTCCTCTCCACGCAGCCAGAAAAAAAGCAGCCGCAGCATCCCCCTCGCAAAAACAATGTGCAACAGATTGGCTATTGGAATGCGCACACTGATTAGACCAGAAAACGTTCAACCAACACAGGTCGGGTGGGATTGGGTCGCATGCAAACGTCAAATTGTAGGGAGAGTTTGGCGTAATAAATATGCAGCTCCTAAAAATGTAGATGATCAAGAATATTAACTGTTTACTTTTCAAGCTCACCAGCAATAGAGTATCAAACAACAATTACTAGCATTGGTATTTATTAGGATCACCATTAGACGCTGCAACAGCAGCAGCTACTCTTCCTGGGATCCACATGAAACATGACATAATACAGAACATTATTAGTCAAGGACCATACTATACTGAACAAAAATATATATGCAACATGTAAAGTGTTGGTCCCATGTTTCATGAGCTGAAATAAATTATCCCATGAATTGTCCATATGCACAAAAAGCTTATTTCACTCAAATKTTGTGCACAAATCTGTTTACATCCCTGTTAGTGAGCATTTCTGGCTCCCAAGTGGGTGGGCCTATGTCCTCCCAGGCCCACCCATGGCTGCGCCCCTGCCCAGTCATATTAAATCCATAGATTAGGGCCAAATGTATTTATTTCAATTGACTGATTTCCTTCTATAAACTGTAACTCAGTAAAGTTGTTGTATGTTGCATTTTATACTTTTGTTTAGTATACATAATGTACATTTAAAACGTCACACACAGCCTACACATCAGTACACACAATATCTAGGTCTAATACATAATACAGTGCAAATTACAATACGAGATATATATACTGTACAGTATATATAGAAAATGGCTGTGTCTCTTCACAGTCCCCTTTGTGCAGTAAGGTGTTCTTTTATCTGTTTTTTTTAATCAGTTTTTATTACTAGTTTATGGGTCTGGCCATAAGACTTCATCCACATCATATGCGATGTTGTCTTGACGAAGGCAGWGTGGAAAGTATCGCCTGGAGTGCCGTATCCAAGCCTGGCATGACCCCTGATCCATGTCTCCACAAGCCTCCTCCATTGCCTGTAGAAGGGGATTGGTGGGGCTGGCGATCATACACCTTCTAACACCATGCAGAGAATAATTCTTCAATAGGATTCAAGAACGGAGAGTGTGGGGGGAGATTTGAGTGCGATGAAAAGTGGGTGACCTGTGAACCAATTGCGGACCACAGCAGCCCGGTGGAAACTAACATTGTCCCAGATGATAACGTACCTGGGCTGCTCTKGCCCCTGGTCATTKGGGATTAGTCTGTTGTGGAGGGTGTCCAGAAATAAGATAATGTGTGCAGTGTTGTATGGGCCTAGGATTGCATGACGGTGAAGGAYGCTGTTYTGACTAATAGCCGGACACGTTGTTATGTTGCCACCASGTTGTCCCGGGACGTTGATGATGGCACGGTGTCCGATGATATTTCTGCCGYGGCCCCTTGTTTTTGCAAGGTTGAAACCTGCCTCGTCCACATATATTAGCTCATGATGCACTGCATCTGCTTCTAGCTCCATGACTCTCTGGACGAGACAAAACAATGTAGCACAGTAGGAAAAGACAGGGATCAGTCAATATGATGTAGCACCATACACTTCCAGATCCAGTACCAATGATAGGATAGTATAGCTTACCTGCACATATTCATATCTCAGTTGTTTTACACGGTCTGAGTTTATTTCGAAAGGGACTCTGTACAGCTGCTTCATCCTAATTCTATTGTGTTTCAGTAGACGAGAAAGTGCAGAGAGACTCACTCTGTTTCAGTAGACGAGACAGTGCAGAGTGACCAGAGTGACATTTTGGAATATGGTGTTATCTGCCATTATGTGGTCCTGCAGTTCTCTGAGTCTGATGCAGTTATTTGCAATGACCATATTTACAATGTGGGTCTCCTGCTCTGGAGTGAACAGTCAACCTCTTCCACCAGATACTGGTTTTCTTGCAGTTGTGTAAAAACATTTGAATGGTTTTAGTGATAGATCCTTCTCATTGTGAAAGTACAGTACATACTAATGTACCAGTAAGACTACAGCACTTACAGTTACTTACCGGTTCTCATTTCGATATATCCGGATGATACCTGCAACAGTATAGCGGCTCAGATTTGGTTGAACCCGTTGCCCAGCCTCCCTCATGCTCATCCTATGGTTGACAACATGGTCAACCACAGTCGCTCTGATTTCATCAGTTATTGTCGGTTATAGTGATGCAATCAATCTCTCCTCTACTTTGAGCCAGGAGAGAAGTGTGGCTTTGTTCTGGACCAACTGCAATTTACCTATTTTACCAGTCCCTAACCTGTCCCTACTTTACCTGTCCCTATTTGCTACACATGACCACACACCTGTGTAATATTCCTTGTGAAACATTATCTAGGACCTGTCTGGTTKACTGAGATGTCAAGAAGGCAGAGGTCTGTCCTGTCATGGACAGACCTCTTCCCATTTTAGCAACCATTGAGTCTATGTTTTGACCACGATAGCGGCATACTATGTTTACACCAATTAGTTTAGTGTCCTCAACTTGCTCAATCGCGACATTATTCAATAATATATCTGAGGTTAGGTTAGACCAATGAGGTTAGGCCTACTGGTGTTTTGGTATGTCAAAATTGCTTGAAATTTACTTATGAAGCTTGCATTTGGAATTTAATGTTAATATTAATTATTACTTGCGCAAGTCGAGCTCTCCAAACTCCCGCCAGTGGAGAGCGCTTGTTCCGATGTTGAAAWGTTTGCTGCTGCTTTCACACGTTTAAATGCATATGTGGTAAATCTATATTCCATCTAATCCTACAATAATTGCCTGTACCGTTTATTGCAACCCTTAGACATTTCTGTTTCTGTTTCATGTTTGATATAAGATTTTCATTTAGCCCCATTTAATGCCTTTTCAGTGGGCGCTATGTTTCTTGTGCACATGGACGTTTGCAAGACTCGTGAGAAGTTCTGCGTGATAGGAGCGCTTCTGCGTAATAGGAAGCGTTCTGCGTAATAGGAGCGTTCTGCGTAATAGGAGCGTTCTGCGTAATAGGAGCGTTCTGCGTAATAGGAGCGTTCTGCGTAATAGGAGCGTGCGCCTTTCAACGCGCATAGAAATAGGCTACGTGGCCTGGGCGCCACACTTTGGAGTCAGGATTTTGAATAAGATAAAATGATTTCTCCATTTATAAATGGTGATGAAATATCATTAATACTCATTCAAAATGACTAAGAAGGATGTACCAATGTAAAAATGTATGTAGAAATTGCCTTTTATATTGTAGAAGCAGTTTATTAGTTGTAATTGCCAATTAGGTAATTGTATGGACCAAGGGAGGGGCCRAGTGCTTATACTAGACAGATTCGATGTGGTTTCTCAAGGGGAGGATGTGCAGTTTTGCCCTCTACCTGTGTCCATTCAGATAGGACAGGTTAAAGGGATTCTTCTGTACTTTTGTATACTTTTTAGCTAGTAGTTCTGAAAGTAGCACCCACCAGCCAAAAGTGGTMCCAGAAAATGATGTATTACATMAAATGCCAAGGAGCTGAAGCACATTGGCTAAAACTCGAAATTGCTAGAGGGTTGGCCCACATGGGGGGAAATGTAGGGAAAATGGTAATACACAGCTTTCAGAAAACAGTYGCTTTCAAACTAGGGATTTTGTGGATAATTGAGGTAAAACAGTAATTTGCTCATAGATTATGCATGTATGAACTACACATTGACAYATCCAGCGCAAAGCGGGAGGTTTAAAAAATACTTACTAGTTGCCAAAGTACCGGAGCATGTCTTTAAGCCTGATACAGAAGCTATTTCTTTTGGGCTWTTGCCTKTGTATATTTGGTAAATGCACTGGTATATTTWGGATRATATGGTGCTTTCACCATTGGATCACCAAGACCTGTAAATAAATCTACACTCGGAACACGTCAACCTGCTGATGTCATGTCCTTACGACTGCTACATGGTCCCTATTTCACAATTACATCATCAAAATGTGTTGTAGACAAAATCATGAAAAKGGCTGTCTGGTAGTCTCAATGAACAGACACAGATTTGTAGTTTAACAAGTTGTTGCATGGATAGATTTTTTTTTACTTGACTTGAAAAAACTTGTGACTGGACTTGCTCAGAATACAGGACTTGGACTTGTGACATAAGACTCATTCAACTTGGAACTCAACTTGAAACTTGCTTGTGACTCAAATAATAGTAACTTGGTCCCACCTCTGTAACCAATACAGCTGGCCTGGTCTTTGCGCAAATTGACTTGTCTCAGTGGTGTGAATAGGGTGGCTTAGTTTCCCTGACAATTCACAGACAGTGGTTTATTCGTATCTACATGGTAAATGTATATAATTGATATCATAATGAATGTTATGGGGCAATGAATGCTGGGCTAATCTACAGACTAAGTAGTGACGGAGTGGCTGGTCGGATGGTGCACATTCTTGACACCAAGGGAGATTCTCGTTTGTAAAAAATTCTCCTGCCCTCTCTCCTCCGTGACCTGGAACCAATAAGTGATCGAGAAGTGGGTCAATTCTTTAGTAGGCAAACGGAAGAGTGCCCTCCCCTCCTCGATAGCCACCTTTCCTCGAGGATACTCGTGTGTATCCTATTGCAGAATAGTTTTAAATCTGCCACCCCCTTTGAATCAGCTTTTGTTTTGTCAGAGAAAAACATGCACACGTTTAAAAACAATATGCTACGTATTGTTTTATCTATAGAATGTCTTGCACAACTACCTTAACTTGTTTACACATTTATTTKGGGATCCCTTGCTGTAAACATAATTTGACTAATGACGTGCGAGTGGGGAAGGACCGTCTCATTTCAAGCAAGCACAATTCCATCCATGTTCACTCTCTTCGCGGACTGTCCTCGATTAACTTTGACCTTTTTCAAAAGGAGGCGAGAGGGCGCAGRGGGTGAGCAAATCAAATTGATAAAAGTCCCAACCAAGTCTTCAACGCACTGRGTTGACAGTTCCAATTAGGTCTTTCCCTAGGTATTACCATTATCTAATCCAGTGGCGACCCGTCTTTCAGGGCAGGTGGGGGCTTGCCTGTTTTGCATGTTATTTTGGCATTAATATGTGTCAMATATCAGTTTGCAAACAATGCAACAAAAATATATATMATTGAGTTAATAAATCCGCATACAAACAGGCAGCTCCAAAATACAGGTGTTTCAGCCTAGCTCAGGGCTTTCTGTGGTAATGGGGCAGGCCAGCAGAAAATAGGAGCATTGCACCGTGATTGGCTCAGCATTGCACCGTGATTGGCTCAGTGTTCTGTCACTTATGGGGACACTGCGTCACTCTCCTTTAGTAAGGGTAGACATCAAGAATGTGATCCCTTTGGGTCCCTGCCATAGACTTAGATTGAAAGTGCCCTCCAAGAAGGCTCAAGGTCATTGGCCACAGATAAAATGATGTCAAATCATGTTATATCTACAGTAGCTTTGATTGGACTGAACATCTTACAGTCATCATCATAAATCAAGTAGACAATCTACTGGCAAATCCTTTTTAATCATTGCCATATGAAGAGAAAAAATGAAGAGAAGTTATAGATCAAATGTATCGGTGCTCATCGGCCATTGGACATAAACATTACACAACCATTTGGAAATCGTAAATTCAACAATGAGTTGTTTGGAAGGAATTGGTGACAGTGGCTAACCGCTAGCATTGCAACTGAGTACTCGGGAATAAACGCGCTCAGACTGGGAAAATACATTTTGAACGGTCATCCAACTCGGAATTGTAAATCTTTCTCTTTCTTTGATGACAAAATTTGCCAACGAAGGACCACCGCGCACTAAAAGGTGAGTCCAAAAATGTCTGCATAAATTATGTAATGTGTCAGGGAGAGCTGGTCAAACATATCAGCTATGTTTTGTAAAAAGGCATTAAACGAGGCTGTATGAACTGTTTTGCTGCCAGTCAAGGCTCTGCTGATAGCCAGGTGTAGCAGTGGTAAGGATTCACTCCATGGAGCTGAAAAGAAAGCTCTGCTGTTGGGACAGATTTATGTAGGCCCTAATAGTTTGTGGGCACCGCTTGACGGCGTTATTGTGCAATTAATATATTGTTTAGTCTTGTGTTGTGTAGTGGCTTTGCTGGCATGCATCTAAAAACTTTTTTGCCCCACCAAGATTTGCATGCTAAAATCGCCACTGATCTAATCTATCACACTWATAATTATAGCAGGTATAAAGAGTTTTAAAAACGACTTTACCATATTTGGCTATTTCTTACAAGGGGGATGTAGTGCCATCACAGCCTTTCTATTTGGTCGAAATAAATGAAGGTTCTCTGGCGCCATCTTCTGGAGAGGTACATCCACTACAACAAATGTTACACTTCAGTTTTTTAGCGAACAAGAAAGTGTACACAAATTAATGATGCTGAGGAGACACGCATCATCTACATGACCCTCTTGTGTTTTCAGTTGTTTGTGTAATCTTGTCGTTTTTTTGGGACATTTCTCTGCAAAAGCAACATTGCGGATGTAACAATGTCGATGTCAACATTTCAAAACGTTACGCTCGTATCTTGCCTGGTGCTCTGCGTTGCTCTTCTGGTTCCGAAAATGCTTCTAGGCGGAGAGAAGAATGGTGYACAGACCGAGGGTAAGTTCTACGCTCTAAAAATGATACATATCTTTATTATTCCAGCTATCATAGGTTCCAGCATTTACTTTTTTTTTTTATGCATGCATCGTCGTTTATCTTTGAAATGACCAGCTACATCCGTATAGGGTGGTATCACAACCGACTTATCTTTTTTAGTTCAAATAACATTGACTACGCTTCAACCGTGAATGTAGGTCTATGGGCCCGAGTCAAAGGTATTGCACTRAATAGGGAATAGGGCAGTAGCGGTGCGTGGGTAAAATCACTTGGGACGCCAAGCCAGGGGGAAAAAATCCTGTTATAGTTCATATGTCTTGCCACCCTAATATATAGCCCTATGGCCGAGACAATAAGAWGAAACAGTGGCAGAATACATTCAACCACACCTTTTATTTCAATACAAAACTGGAGAGCAACATCTGTCTGCTTGAGTCCACAAAGCATATTGCATATAACAAACAGTTACATGACCTGCAGCATGGTCAATCAAGTTAATGTTTCGGAGATTTTCAGACCACTAAACAACTATTGATTTAGAACACTGCAGAGTTAGCAGTCCGGTGTCTCTACTCCTACTACCATTTAATCACACTTCACTCCTGTCTCTTCTCACCACCTCCGGATAGGAGACATGCTGGACAGTCCTTATGCTTGCCACCTCTGTCTCCTTCCCCTTAACAGGGTACTTCAGAAATGTGGGCGCATAAAGTTGTTGCTCCAGTGGAACCCGCGTATTAGATCACAGTGTCGGGTTTGTCTACCTCCTTTGCGTTGCTGGTTCAGGACGCTTTCCTCCCATGGTGCACAGGCAGATGGTTCCGGACAGTCAGGGCCAGAGGGCTGCTSGGTACACCAGGRCACACAACATCGAGGCMAGGGCTAAGGGTGGTGGTRGCACAGGGGTAGGGACTGGGGGCAAGTCCAACCTGGCAGGGCAGATCATCCCCATCTATGGCTTTGGGATCCTCCTCTGCCTCCTGTTTAAGGTGCGATGTTGTGGGGTTGGTATAGTGAGGTTGGTATAGTGAGGTTGGTATAGTGAGGTTGGTATAGTGAGGTTGGTATAGTGAGGTTGGTATAGTGAGGTTGGTTATAGTGGAAGTTGTATATGAGTTGTATAGTTGTGGGGTTGGTATAGTGAGGTTGGTATAGTGAGGTTGGTATAGTGAGGTTGGTATAGTGAGGTTGGTTATAGTGGAGGTTGTATAGTGAGGTTGGTATAGTGAAGTTGGTATAGTGAGGTTGGTATAGTGAGGTTGGTATAGTGAGTTGGTATAGGTGGGGTTGGTATAGTGAGGTTGGTATAGTGAAGGTTGGTATTAGTGAGGTTGGTATAGTGAGGTTGGTTGTATGGTAGTGAGGTTGGTATAGTGAGGTTGGTATAGGAGGTTGGATGTATAGTGAGGTTGGTATAGTGAGGTGGTATGTGAGGTTGGTTATAGTTGAGGTTGGTTATAGTGAGGTTGGTTATAGTGTAGTTGGTATAGTGGGTTGGTAATGTGAGGTTGGTATAGTGAGGTTGGTATAGTGAGGTTGGTATAGTGAGGTTGGTATAGTGAGGTTGGTATAGTGAGGTTGGTATAGTGAGGTTGGTATAGTGAGGTTGGTTATAGTGGGTTGTATAGTGGGAGTTGGTATAGTGGTTGTATAGTGAGGTTGTGTATAGTGAGGTTGGTATAGTGAGGTGGTATAGTGGGGTTGGTATAGTGAGGTGGTTATAGTGAGGTTGTGTATAGTGAGGTTGTATAGTGAGGTTGGTATAGTTGAGGTTGGTATAGTGGGGTTGGTATAGTGAGGTTGGTATAGTGAGGTTGGTATAGTGAGTTGGTATAGTGAGGTTGGTATAGTGAGGTTGGTATAGTGAGGTTGGTATAGTGAGGTTGGTATAGTGAGGTTGTATAGTGAGGGTTGCGTATAGTGGGTTGCGTATAGTGAGTTGGTTTATAGTGAGTTGGTATAAGTGTAAGTGGGTTGGTTAGTGAGGTTGGTATAGTGAGGTGGTATAGTGAGGTTGGTTATAAGTGAGGGTGGTATAGGTACACACACGACATGCAATAGTCATGGGCATTTTAAAGAAAGTCTGTGTTTGATTACTCTCGCAGTTAGCATTTTAAATGTGAAATGGGGCTGAAGGCAAAAGTTTGCATTTGAAAATTAATCGAAGACTAATCTTGAATCGAGTACCTGCAGTTTTGGACTCTCTCTACTGCACCTGCTGTCTCTAACTCTGAATGATCGGCTATGAAAAGCCGACTGACATTTACTCCTGAGGTGCTGACCTGTTGCACCCTCTACAACCACTGTGATTATTATTATCTGACACTGCAGGTCATCTATGAATGTTTGAACATCTTGGCCATGTTCTGTTATAATCTCCACCCGGCACAGCCAGAAGAGGACTGGCCACCCCTCAGAGCCTGGTTCCTCTCTAGGTTTCTTCCTAGGTTCCTGCCTTTCTAGAGAGTTTTTCCTAGCCACCGTGCTTCTACATCTGATTGCTTGCTGTTTGGGGTTTTAGGCTGGGTTTCTGTACAGCACTTTGTGACATCGGCTGATGTAAGAAGGGCTTTATAAATACATTCGATTGATACTTGTGCCCATCCAAACATGTGTGCATATAATAGGAGGAGGACACGCATGCACACAAACTCCATTGTTTCCTATTCTCACAGAAACTATTTGTTTACGATCGGTGTGTTTAATGTTCAAAAGACACATTTATAGCAAGGTTTAAATCATATTCCTATTGTGTTCTCAAAAGATAACATCAAAGGTGAAGAGCGTCGTACCTGCCGAGCTCAGATTTCCCTCGGTGAGAGGAGAGAACCTGAAGAAAAAGATCAGTGAGTTACTGTGTTTGTATTCCGTAATCTAATCACACGATTCTTAGATCTTTCCCCTTCAAGAAGATTGATAATTATATAGAAAGAAACAGCAACAGTTTATAGTACTACTTTTTAAATAGTTCATTTCAAAAACATGAAATCTAAATAGTTCTGCTTCAATTCAGACAATGCCAGCCTGGAAAGTTCAGTATTTACCCACCCTTGCACTCTCCTTATTCTCTCTCTCGTCTTCTCTGCAGCTGATTTTCAGCTGACTCAGCTGCAGGATACGCTGAGGGAGACAGAGATGGTAATGGAGAGGATTGTTTCTAAAGCCAGCTACAGCTCTAAAAGGTTTGTTGTTTACCTGCCGTTCTCCTCAACTCTCATTTATTCTCCCTTCAGTCTTTCTCTCATTCGTACTCTTTGCATACGAAAGAACATACAGTATATTCAAAGTGTAACTTTAAAAAAAAAAGTTATATCTGGGTCATTCCTTTCCCACCTCACATGGTTTTTCATGGCAAAAATATTTGATTGAACATTTTTTGGGGGGGGAATTTAATTTAATTGTATACAATCTGGATTGAACAATGTATTTACTTTACTATTACTGTATTTGTACTGTCAACTGTAATTGCAACTCCCATTGATTGACTGGTGAATTCTAATGGTTAGACCCTGACCTGTGGCTGTGATGTGCTGCTCTCTCTGCAGGGTGAYAGGGGTGAGTGCCGACCAAGAGGAGAGACTGCTTCTCCAGCTGAGAGAGATCACACGGGTGATGCAGGAGGGCCGCCTGGCGGAGGGGGTTGCCCCACCAGAGATGGGGGCCCAATGCTGGGAAGGTATAATGGGATTGAACCCCTTTCTGGGCCTTTTTCTCCACCACACAACAGCTATTGTTATATGGGGATACTTCCTTTGTGCTTATTTAATGGTTGTCACACCACGGTGGCACTTTTATTGCTTATATGGCATCATTAAAGACTTGTCTGAATATGTCATCCACGCTCAACAATATGGAAACTCACTCTACATACTTAGATGAAGTTGCGTGGAAAAAGGAATGGGGGTGGTGAAATAATTTTCTGTCGTGGACAAAGGATCTCAAAGGGTGTGACGATATTAATTAACAATTTTTTTTATCTGAATGTGCAAATACTCAGGAATGATTCGCAAAGAAGGTGGATCCTTTTGAATATGAAAGTGGACGAAAAAGAGATTTGGCTCATTAATCTATATGGTCCAAATCAGGATGATCCACACTTCTTCGAAAACATTTATACCAATTTATTGAACTTACAGGCAACAAATTAACAAATCATTATGGTGGGAGACTATAACACAGTGTTAAGTACCTCATTGGACCGTAAAGGTAATCACTCTTACAAACTATCATCACTGTGCCCTTAAGGAAATCACAAATATTATGGACACATTAGAAATAGTGGATATTTGGAGACTAAAAAACCCCGACCTAGTGAGATATACATGAAGGAGACTTAATCAAGCTAGTCGTCTTGACTACTTTCTTGTCTCTTGCTCTCTTGTATCAAAGATTTTAAAAGTTTTAATAGGAGACGGAATGCGATCGGATCATCATCTAATTGGCATTCACATAACTCTTATTGATTTTCCACGTGGACGGGGATATTGGAAATTTAATCAAAGTTTACTGGAGGACAACTTATTTTTAACTAAGACAAAATAATTTATAACTGAATTTTTCCAATATAATATAGGTTCAACAAATCACCTTCTCGTTTGGGATACCTTTAAATGTACCTTCCGGGGTCATTCAATATTCATCAGTAATGAAAAAGCAGTTTCTGGCTAAAGAGACAAGACTAACAAGGGAAATCCATGAACTAATAGTACAGGTAGATAGCAATAAAAACGATAGTACAGAGATACAAAATAAGTTACAGGAAAAACAAAAAGAACTTGAGGAACTTATTCATGAACGATCTAATGTAATCTATTACAAAAATAAAGCAAACTGGATGGAATATGGAGAAAAATGCGCAATATTCTTCCTGAATCTCCAATACAGGAACGCTAACAAAAAKAATTTACAGAAACTCGTTACTGAAGACGGAGTCATCTATGATTCTCTGAATGATATTTTAAAAGAGGAAGCTAATTATTTTAGGCAGATGTTCTCTTTTCCTTCTCATCCTTTCCCACTGAATGAAGATTATGGTAAGGAATTATTTCCAAATAATAAAAACATTTAAAATTAACAAATGTACAGAAAAATCAGTGCGAAGACCAAATTACAGAGGAAGAACTTTTTGAGGCTATTAAATCCTTTCAGTCTGTAAAAATCCCAGGGCTTGATGGCATACCGGTAGACGTATGTTTTAACTACTCCTATAGAAATTGTAGTCTGTCACATACTCAGCAGGAAGGTCTGATTTCTCTATTATTAAAACAAGACCCAGATGGCAAATATAAAGACCTAGTCTATCTAAAAAACTGGAGGCCCCTTACACTTCAATGTTGTGATGCAAAAATACTAGCAAAATGCATAGCACTCAGAATTAAAAGGGTTTTACCAAGTATTGTTCATCCTGATCAGACATATTTTTTACATGGACGATACATTGGAGATAWTATACGACAACTACTAGAAATAATAGAACATCATGAAACATATAAGAAGCCAGGAATGGTATTTATAGCGGATTTTGAAAAGGCATTTGATAAAGTAAGACTGGATTTTATTTATAAATGCCTTTTTATTTTTTCAATTTCGGTAATTCTCTTAGAAAATGGGTAAAAATAATGTATAGCAACCCCAGGTATAAAATAGTAAATAACGGCTACTTCTCATAGAGTTTTGAATAGTCAAGAGGAGTTAAAAAAGGGTGTCCGCTGTCACCATATCTATTCGTTATGGCCATCGAAATGCTAGCTATTAAAATCAATAACAATAATAACCAATAACAACATTAGAGGATTTGAAAAGGCTTAAAAACATAGGTGTCCATGTATGCCGATGACTCAAGTTTTATATTAAGTCCGCAAGCTAGATCCCTGCAATGTCTCATTAAAGATAACTTTTCTGTACTCTCTGGACTCAAACCTAATTATGATAAGTGTACAATATTACGTATTGGATCCTTAAAAAATAAAAATTTTACATTACCCTGTAGTTTACCTATAAAATGGGCTGATGGTGAAGTAGACATACTCCGTATTCATATCACAAAATATATAAATTAACTCTACACAATGAATTTCAATAGAAAACTTGTAAAAATAGACAAGATCCTGCAACCAAGGAGAGGTAAATACCTGTCTATTTATGGAAAATTTCCCCTGATTAACTCCTTAGTCATATCTCAGTTTACTCACTTACTTATGGTGCTGCCTACTCCTGATGATTTGTTTTTCAAATCATATGAGCAAAAAATATTTCGCTTGATCTGGGACGCTAAACCAGACAAAATAAAACGTACCTATCTATAAAATGAATATGAATTGGGTGGGTTGAGATTATTAAAAATAAAAGCACTAAACCTCTCTAAAAGCTTCTCTCATTCAAAAGTTTTATTTGAACCCTAAATGGTTTTCAAGTAGATTACTAAGAAAAGCTAATCCATTGTTTAAAAATTGCCTTTTTGCCTTTGTGCAGATTGCCATGTCTCCTTTTCGATTAATTGAAAATGATACTTTTTTCAAAGTATCTCTCTTTTTCAAACAAGCATT
Organism: Salvelinus sp. IW2-2015; assembly: GCF_002910315.2. NCBI lineage: Eukaryota > Metazoa > Chordata > Actinopteri > Salmoniformes > Salmonidae > Salvelinus > Salvelinus sp. IW2-2015. Next base: position 1,008,398 of record NC_036853.1, read on the forward strand.
GCAGAGCCGGCTACAATTTCAATTTCATCCCCCTGAAAAGATAGAACAAATATTACAACAAATATTATGGCTGAATTCAAATGTGCTGGTTGATAAAATACCTATATTTATGGGAAAGATGTTTGAAAATTGTATTTTGTTCTTAAATAATATTGTAAATTGGAATGGTAGAGTTATGTCCTTCATGGAGTTATCAGAATTGTACGGAAAGGTCTGCTCAATCCAAGAGTACAACCAATTGATTACAGCATTGCCCCAAAAATGGAAGAGGCGGGTGGCAGCGGGAGGAGGTAGGGAACTGGTCTGTCTGCCCAATATAAAGGATCAAAACTTGCAGAGGAATAAAAATAGCATAAATAGGAAAGTATACCAGTTTCATTTGAGGACCAGRATGTTGACAACTGTGCCATACAGATTGCAAAATAGATTCCAATGCCATGGTACAGGGTGTATGAGTTGATATATAGAACAACGCAAGATTCAAGACTTCGTGCTTTTCAGCTAAAATGATTATTTAGAATTCTTGCCACCAACAAAATGTTGAATATTTGGGGCATAAAATCATCGAAGCTCTGCAGATTTTGTTGTGAGGATACAGAATCAATAGACCATTTATTTTGGTATTGCCCTCGGGTAGCCTGTTTCTGGTCTCAGGTTTAAGAATGGCTGAAAATACATAGCATTGATCTAAAATTGACCCTAGAAATAGTACTGTTAGGAGATCTGGAGAGACCGGGTCAGTCAATTACTAATATACTAATACTCTTAGTAAAAGTATTTATCTTCAACTCGCAATCTGTGGATTCGATTAGATAGCTTGAAATTGTACGTTAAACATCACAGCATAGTTGAAAGATATGTGTTGCGTAGAAACCCAAAGTGGGTGGCCAGCAGAGATGAATGGGATGGGCTGAGGGTTGGTATGTGGAATTGGAGACAAGTGGGAGTGGAGTTGCTGTGTGAGAGATAGAATGATGGTCAAAGATAAAGTAAAAAAATATATATAAAAATTAAGTACAAATAAAACATAATAAAAAGTACACTAAGTGGCAGTGTTTTTACAACTAATGCCGGTTTGCCTGAGGCTGATGCCGTGCAGGTGTTTGTACACATGCATATACACACACTCTCATTCAAATAAACACATACAAGAACACACATACATGTAATAGTGCCAGACATGCACACAAACATATACAGTTGGCATTGCTGTTATGATTTTAGTTGTCCTTAATGTCCTTTGTTTTAATAATACATTAAAAAAAAAGCATTTTGTTTGATCTTGGGGGGTGGAGAATGGAATTAATTGTATTTTTTATTTTCTTCCTGGTGGGGGTGGGGGCTGTGGGAGGGCTCTCGAATGGTTGAGGGACAGCTATTGGGGTACTGTGGGGGGATCTTGGAGGGTTCGGGTTCACGTTTTTTGGCCTGGTGGTAGATCGGTCAAGATGCCCTTGAGCAGGGCATTGACCCTGGATGCTTCTGTGTGTCACTCTGAATGGGAATCTGTTGGATGACTGGTATGATGTAGTTATTGAGCGGCTTCACTGCAAGTATATTGTATGTTTCGAATATTCAATAAATAATACAAGGTAAATTAATAAAACAATATGGAGCTATACCAGATTTGGTGTAACATACAGTAGGGTTTAGTGCTTCTGATGAGGACTGTGCAGTATGTGCTCGAATTACAAAGTGACTGACGATGAATGGAAATGGAAACTTTATTAGGTACTGTATATGTATCCATGGTTGAATTAGGTTTCCCAGAAGATCCCCATCCATGCTGGGAAGAGCCCTTCTGTGGATGTGACCATTCCCAGGCGACCAGCACTGAGGAGCAGCCAGAGACGACCAACGGGAGTGGGGCTGACCAGGAGGAGGGTGGGGCTGAGGATGATGAAGGTGGAGCTGAGGCAGGGTCTGATTTGAATACTGATGAGGGAGCTGCTGATTTATCCACTGGGAATGAGGAAGGTGGGGCTAAGTGTGATGTGGGTGGGACTGAGGTAGAGAAAGAAGGAATGTACCGGGAGGAGGGTGGGGCCAATGACAAGCTGGGTGTGGCTGATAATGAGATGGGCGTTGCAGAGGAGCAAGGGGAGGAGCTTGAGTACACACTAAAGATGTCCATGGTGTTGGAGTGAGAGGAAAAGGATAGTGTCAACAGAAACATCAACTGGCCGTTCTTAGATGGAACAAGAAGCAGAAGAAATAACCACAAGGAAACACTATTGATTCTTCCCTAAATTCCTTCCTATACTTGGGAGAGAGGAGTGCAACCTACAAACAAGTCTGATTACATCTGTCAATAAACATTTCTTTCTAGCCTCTAAAAGCTTCAATACTAGATGGGCCCTAGCATGAAGGCTGGCAGTTATCCRGTCTGTAACAGAGTAGAGGAGCAAAAAGCTCCACCTGAGAAAGATGGTATCGCYTCTTCTCTTGCTAAGTGACAGTCTGAAGCAGAAGTCATACAGTACCCACAGTATTGTACCAGTGTCTGGTTAAGGAGTCCACCATTGAATAACACCTTTGACACAATGTGCTTACAGTAAACTGACTGATTGGGATTGTATTGTGCTCCTACACTTCTGGACTTAAGGATGCTTTTTGTCCTTAGTGCAATAAACTGTCATTAGAATCAATGTGAAATTTATCTAGAACTTCGAGACCTTGACTCTGACATTTGTCAAAAATGATTCACATAATTGATCTTTAGCTGGTTCTACATGTCTGTGTGAAGAAAAGTAAAGACTACAAAGTTCAATCTGCATAAACCCATCTGGACTTTGCGCTGTAAGGTTATCTGCAGTCCAATCACAAGCCTGAACAAAGAGACGTGTTCTGATTGGTCTGTCTTTGCCATCGCCCTCTAAGTATGGTCTATGCTAGCCAGAAATAATGGCACGCAAGCAAAAAAAGTCTGAAATTATAAGTAAATTGTGATGACAGTCAGAACCCATGATCAGACTAATTACTACCTATAGTTATATCATTTATGTATTCAAATAGCTAGTTGTGACTGAACATATCTGCAATTGCAACTTCTACATTTCTTTTAATGTCTCAGGATTTTGAAGCTCTGCACTCCAGTTTCCTTTTAAGGTGAGGACAAATGTGTAATGAAAGGATTCACTATAAAACACTTGGTCTGGGATGTGAAAACTTTGATTATCAGTATCTCAGAACTATGCTTTGCATAGATTGAACCTTAGTAGAAATGATCATTGGTGACCTTGGGACTAAGGTTCAATCTACGCAAAGCATAGTTCTGAGATACTGATAATCAAAATGTTCACATCCCTGCTTACTTCATGGCTATAATGCAACACTGGACCACTAGTTATATAGAAAAACTCACTTTTATACACTATTGATTAACCTGTATGCCAATGTTATAAAAAGTAGTCACTGCTGTGGAATATCTCTTGGTTGGACAACCAACAACCTTAAAATAAAAAATAAGTCTCAAGTATGTGTCAAACAAAAAACACATTGGCACCAAATGAGAAAAAAGGTTTTATTTATAGAATTGAACATTCTACCAATAGAAAAGCAACATCCAATGTTATTAGCAGAAAGCGTACAATTCACTTGTTTTCAGTAAGTGGCATATTGTCACAGTACAGAATTTCCCCATTGCAGTCCAGTGAGTGGTGCCTTGTTGGATTTTGGTTTCTGGCCACCGCAGTGTGACAAGAAGTGTGTAATCATTCTGCGTCCTCCAAGTCTCAGATATCCATTGGCTCATCAGGTTTGTCTGCTGCAGGCTCATCTCCAGCCTGGATGACCTAAAGGACAGACAGAAGGAGAGGTTAGCAGTGGCCCACATCTTGATTGGCTACCGTTCAACGATAATGTGACAATTCCAACACTTGATSTGTTCAGGCAATTTTGTGATGTCATGTTTGTTAACCACTAATATATTTACATATACAAATATCTTTGAGGGTGCATTATACTACCCTGGATTCCAAATGAATTGTTCTGTTTCAGTGTGGTTCCAGGCTAGCATTAATCCAACCACTTTCCTCAAATTACATCCAGTTAGCTCCAAGCCGACTCCTACCTTTCTCTGTGGCCTCTCCTCTAGACCCACGAGGAAAGGAGCCACGTCATCATCGTCGTAGATGGTGAACTCCATGTCTTTCCCCACAATACCGATGGAGACATTCTGAAAGGCAGGGAGAGCTACTCAGTAAAGGCCTGGGTTGTGTTCATTAGGCACCAAACAGAAGAAAACCGACAAACAGGGAGGAACTAACTGGACTGAGAAATACTAATTTTATCATAAAATGTAGCAAAACATGCTCTGTTACATGACTTAATGAGCACAGCCCTGTTCAGCAGGGAAGGAGGGGTAAGACCAGTTGGTTGAGCCATAGCAGCTTACCTTAGTCGTGAGGTCCTGTTCAGCAGGGAGTGTTTCTCTGAGCCCAAGCAGACCATGCCTGATCAGCTCATTCAGATTAGCTAAATACAGACAATGCAATGGACAAAGGGATAAATGCAAAGAGCATGTGCTGAAATGTGTGTGAGAGAGGTGCTACAGTTAACAAGCATCAAACGGTATCTACTTTATAGTAAGTGTCTGAGTAGACATGCATTTGTGCCCTCAGGTATGCATTTGTGTTAGTACTTGTGAGAACTACAAATACAGTGTGTGTGTGCGCATGCTCTCACAGTCCAGGAAGGTGTCCATGTTTCTCTCTAGGTATGTGCGGGCAGACTGGGAGCGGGCTCCAATGGACATGGCTTTGCAATCRAAGTAGTTTGCAGAGGGGCAGGTCTGGAAGATATGAGGCCCCATGTCCTACAAGAAGAAACCATATGGAGAGAATGACAGATGCTCCACATTACTAATTAATATTGCTTTAAGAATCACATACTACTTCTAGAGTGTTACACCCCTTCATCAGCAGACCTAGTTTCCATTAAAAAAGATGACAAAGAGAACTCACGTCGTAGCCAGCGATAAGCAGTCCCACACCATAGGGTCTTCTTCCATATCTCTGTGTGGGGATTTGGGTTTCTGAGGGACTGTTAAGTCTAAAGCACAGCASGCCAATTCCCAAACCTGACCTCACCTATTAACTCATGAAAAGCCCAAAGTGTACATTTTGACATTGAAACATTGATTGGAGTGCCGGTGCAGGCTTCTAGAGGTGAATGTGTGAAAACATGACAAAGGATACTGCTTCCAATGAGAGTGACGAGGCGCGACACTGGGAGAGGCCTGTCAAACACAAACCTGGAGTCCAGGCATTCCTGCCTCATGAAGTTACTGTCGAGGATGAAGGAAGGGGAAATCTTGACACAGATTACAGTGGATACACTTTGCATACGAAGTCATGGTATTCCTGCAACTAGACACGAGATGTGTGTGTGTGTGTGTCGTACCAGAGGAGCCTGGCATCTGCAGTCAGCCCGGCAATAGAGATGCCAATGTGTTCATCAACATGAAGGATCTTTTTCTGGTGAGCAGCCAGCTCAGACTGGGCTCTCTGTGGATAAACACAAAACAGTCTCACTCAACAGCCCATTGATAGTCACTGCAAGTGTAGTACTTAGTCAAGAGTAAGGTACTACAACTGTGGGACAGCCACATTTTTATTTCATCCCAGGGTATCTTAACTGGCCTGGCACACCGGAAACTTAACTTTTGCTGAGGGTGAGACGCTCTTATTCATTTAAATTAAACCTGGGCATAGGAGCACCGTCTACTTAGCACAACATTACCCTCTGGTTCTATTTTCTAGATTGCAAAGTGTGGCTCTTGTCCACATCCAGTGTAGCAGGTAAATATATATATTTTTTACTGTTTTCCTGACGTCTCGGTGTAGCTCCTATGTACCCCCTGACAAAATAAAGCCGTCACAGTGTAGAATAGAAGTGGGACGTTACTGGGAAATACCTTGAGAGCAACCAGGACTGCRTGGGTTCTGGACTTGAGCCCCACTGTAGCCGAACCTTGTTTCACCGCCTCCATGGCRTATTCGATCTGGTGAATRCGCCCCTGAARCAAGTGCATTGATAATGTTACCTTATTTGGGAGACACTGCAGGGAATCTCATTCCCCAAAACATTTAGAATCATTTTGATTGTCCGTTGAGTTATGTTAACGCTGTAGTTGGTACCTTGTAAGGTCGCTTTCTCATAAGGCAACATGGCCCTTACCTGAGGACTCCATACGGTGACGTCRTTGTCGTACTGGTTACGGAACTACAGAGAGACAAAAAAGGCAGTTGTGTCAATGTTTTCACGGTATATTTGTCAAGAAATACACATTTACATGTTTTACTTACGTAGTTATCTKGCATTGCGATGAGTTATCTACCAAAAAAACAACTCGACACAGAACGTGTTTGCCACCCTAGACTAAGGTATTGTATTGCTATAAATAAATTATAGCGCAAGCTATCAAGCAACCAACCTTGTGGCTTTGTTTACAGTCACCTGGCATGGGGGTGCACCCACAGAATCAGTCAGTAGAATAGGACCTCTATGGGTGCACCTCTCATGACGTCAAACACGKTTGAAACTTTTAGAGGTAGGTATGACAACTAGCTAAATTTGTTTCAAGCAGCAAAGTAGCTGGTTGCAAGCATTTGGAAGACAGCACCGCGAACAACCATGCAATTTCAATCAGCCTTTGACTCCATAGGTAAGGACGGTTGACTGCAAATGGTATTCGGCAAAGTTGGGTAACTTTTATGGCAGTCAAAAAACGAAAGTGAAACAATCAACATTACACTGGCTAACGATAGCTAGCTAACGTAGAATGCTAGTTAGCTACCTAGCTGTGTTAGGTAGCTAACTAGCCATCTAAAATTAGCTAACTAACTTAGTTACGTTACTATGTAACTAACTGCTAACTAGGCTAGTACTTTTTATTTATTTAATCTTATTGAGATAGTTTGCTAACCATCTAGCTCGTGCATAATCATAAACTTCCAGATGCTTGCTGTTTTGTGCTTACTCACAGTGCACTCGTTTCCTCTGTTGTGCTCATAGACTTGTGCTAAGCTAGTCTAGCTAACGTAAAGTTAATATCCTTTCAACGAGTGATAGCTAGCTAGCTGCTCTAGCTAGGATCCTTAATTATCGAACACTTTTGCCATTCAATGTATGCGATTAATTTTATTACCTATTAAGCAACATTCGCGCTTAGAAACGTAAAACAAAATGCATGCTTTATTCATTCTTACCATCTCTGCTTTGCTTGGTGAACTGTGACTCTGGATTGATTTATTTCCCTAKATCTGTGACGTAAGGCAAAGCAGTAGATCTCAGAAGTCCATCCAGTAGATTAAAATTCGAAATGCAATCCCGTGGTGTAAAGCGTTTAAGTAGTACTTTAAAGTATTTTTACTTACGTTTTTTTTTAGGGGTATCTGTACTTTACTATTTATATTTTTGGCAACTTTTACTCCACTACATTCCTAAATAAAATAATGTCCTTTTTACTCGATACATTTTCCCTGACACCCAAACGTACTTAGTTACATTTTGAATGGTGAGCAGGACAGGAAATTGTCAAATTCACGCACATAAAAAGAAAATCCCTGGTCATCCCTACTGCATCTGATCTGGCGGACTCACTAAATACAAATGTCTGAGTGTTGGAGTGTRCCTATGGGATCAATATCATGCCAAATGTATTGTGAACACACAGCATGCATTTTGTATTTCTGTATAACGATCTGTACAAATAAGTACCAATCCACAAATGTAAATCACTTGTTTTMATTTGGCATGATATTGATCCCATATGTGCCCCCTGCTATCCGTAAATAAAAAAAGAAAGAAAATTGTGCCCTCTGTTAAAAAAAAATATATATATTTATAGTTTTACTTTTAATACTTAATTATATTTTAGCAATTACATTTACTTTTGATACTTAAGTATATTTCAAACCAAATTCTTTTTTACTTTTACTCAAGTAGGATTTTACTGGGTGACTTTCACTTTTACTTGAGTCATTTTCTATTAAGGCATCTTTACTTTTACTAAAGTATGGCAATTGGGTATTTTACCACTGATGTAATCAAAGATTGAAAACGTTAATCATTTTTTACTTGACCAAAGACTTGCAATTTTACTGTTTAATTTAAATGATTCCTGTCAATTCTGGAATGAATTTAGATTTTGATTGATGTTAAAATCCATTCCAGACAGTATGTGTATGGTTCTCAGAACGTTGCAATAACTGGAATGACATAAACTTGCAGTAATAAAAGCAAACAACATTTTGTTTTAACATTTCTTTTTCTGCAACGAAATACATAATTGCAGTGTGCCTAGATGAGCACTGGATGGCAGCAGTAAATTGGAAGTTTACATCACAGGCTACAGTAAACTGATACTGTGTGTGTGTGTGTGTGTGTGTGTCCACTTTTTTTTTTCTTTGACTGGTTGGCTTTGACAGTTATTTTGTTCAATAGGATTCATTACGCTATACATTGTCTTTCTTATTTTATGAAGTATACAGTACTACAATCTCTGTATAGGGGACTATGGCATAGGTCAGGTAGTCATGTTTTTCCTCAATCTGCAGGGTTGCTATTTCAAGTCAGGACAGGTCTGCAAGAAATGCTTTGTATTTCATTTTCACTGTACAGAATTCCTTTGAATGGTGTTTTATCACTAAGTCCTGCCGAATCAGTCAGAGCTACAAAAAAGAGGTCTTGTCAATTCAGTAGTGTTGAGCTGCCATCAAATTAAACCTGGATATTTTGCATTCTGAATAGACAAAATGACTCTCGAAGGAAAAATAACGAGACCAAAATAAACTTGCATCACTCCAATCAAAGCAGGGATAGGCCTAACAACAGTATAGGCTACTTTTGATTCACAATGTGCAACAAGAGCATCATGGTCACAACACATGCTCTGTAAGCCTGTCATAACAGCAGTGAACACAGCTGAGTGTAGTATACAACATGAACAGGCTCATGGATGCAGGGTTTATTTGATCCCTMTTTGAATCCCTCTCTCCCCACTCTCCAYCTCTCTCCGSCCACCCTGTCTTTTTTTATTTGGGTTGAAACGGCTGGACACTGAGAGCCGAGACTCTGTTAATGATATCTGATGTACCCTTGATCCGGAGGGAGATTAATTAAAGGAGCTGTGCTGACGAGCCCTCCTCCCCTGCCAAGGCAGATGCAGTGGTGGCCATTACGTCAGCGTGCCTCCTTTGTGATTGAGCTTCTAGGAGCTGTGCTGAGCTCAGCATATTTCGCCAGGGCTTCATTTAACTCTGCCAAATGGCCCCCTTTTTAATTTTTCAAATGGCAGAGTGGCCTGAGTCACTCTGTGACGGGTCCAAGCCACGCCGCCAGTCCTCACACGCAGGGAAGGAAGAGGAGGAGTGCGGAGGTGTTTAAAGGTGTAGCGTTATGGATTGGGAAGACGAAAGCAAGGTTGCTAACCCAGACCAAGTCTCGGAGAAGAAATAYGTCAGTGCATTGTCAACTGTACTTAGCTATCTCAATCAGTGACACAACAGTGTGTGTTACCACAAATCCAGAAAAATTGTCCCTCAAAATGTGCTTGAATATGTTTTTGAAGCCCTTGTGGGGTTCCGGCCCTTTGACCCTCATCACTAAGGTCATTGTCATCACAGACAAAGTCAAGCATTTTCATGATTTGGAGTTGTAGTTGGACCTCAGAGGTGCATCTTAGTCCTCCCAGCGACTCACTGGAGCGAGAGATGATGACATCAGCGTCAGCAGTGAACCTGTACGTGCCTCCAGATATGGATTGCTTGAGTATCCGGAGTGACTAAATGTGTCTAAATATGCCCCCATCTCACACCACTGTTGCTTAAAATAGGCCAGCGATGTGTTTAGCCTGGGAATCAGCTGGACTAATGGGCCGGTCTGCCAAGTATGCATTAAGCTGGCAGGTACCACGGAGCGGGTCAAGGGTCATCAACAGCACACGGAGTGAACGGAAAGCCCTCCTCAATAGGTTTTATGAGCATGTATACATATTCATTGACTTTTACATTTCCCACTAAATGTCAGGACACGCAGCAGCAGGTGGTGGAGGAGTTGAGAGTCATGCAGAATCTTGCCATCCGTTTCCTTGCGTTTTCTCAAAGAGTTTACACAGCATTTTGGCGGTAAATGGCTGAAAAGGCTTCTTCTGTCTCAAACCAGGAAGAGCCCATTGTGGAGCACTTACTAATATGAGAGCCAGATAGATTGCATATTCACTCAGCCTTTGGATCTAACAATAGCTAGCCAATAAGTGGCGAACCTCATGCTGTGTCACACATTTATACAGCTCAATCCCCTAGACTAGGGAAACGCATGGCGGTCATGCAGCAATGATGGAAGTTGACTGTTTGACTGAAGACACCAGGGTTCAAATGTCCAGCCTTCTAGATATATAGTCCCTCTCCTCTCTCAGKGCTCCTCATTCGTTCTCATGTCTCGTTTTCCATGAGACAAATGCTTCCTCGTTAGAAAAAAATGCCTCCTTATCTGATGTTTTCTGGGTTCCCCTAAAACATCACTGCTGTAGATCATTTCTAAACATTTTCAATTTTACAATTTTCAAGCCCCATAATACCTTTCGTGCTGGGAATCATGGAATCAAGAAAATGTCACTTTGATGTTCATGCACTATATGGATTTCAGTACAGATTGTCTCAGTACAGATTRTCTTAGTACAGGGGCCAGGAACCTGATGGTCCAGAGCCACATGGAGGCTCTTTAACTGTCCCTTTGTGTCTCAGTGGTGATCTATAATTAGTCATTTGATCTGATCAATACATTGTACAATGCCTGATTGAGATTCATGTATGTAGATAAACAGCCATGTTGTCTCTCCCCTGAATCATCTGGCCTTTGAGGTTCTGACTGACAGCTGTGATGGCTCTTATGTGTGTGGTGTGGTGTTTTGTGGGACATCATGTGTTTTTTGATGTGCTATCGTTCTAGGCTGCTCTGATTCTGCTCTGACAGGTGTGACTGGCAGGCTCTAGCCTCTGGGCCTTCAGTGTCCATCCAGTCAAATAGAGACAGGAGGAGAGGGTAGTCCCCGCCTCCTCCCCTTTTTGCCTGTCAACCATGTTGTGAGCGTGCGGTCTAATCGGAAATCAACAGGTGGTCTCGGGAGGGGTCCATTGAGGGAGATTCCACGGCAGGACTCCATTACATCAAGGGCAGGATGATCTAGGGAGGTCTTTTGATGTGTCAGAGTGAATTACTCCAAACAAGTGTTTCAAACCCTCAGGTGCTTTTCATGTGTGACAGCTAGGATGTTTATCACAACTGTAATTTCCTGGCAAGGTTACTCATATGACTGGTGAGAGGGGAAGGGGGAGTGTTATCCTCAGATAAAAAGAAAGCTTTTGTCATTGAACTGTCATCATTCTCACATCAAATCGTCTTATAGATGTCCCTGCCTATTGTAGCACCAACTTCTTGGTGCTTTCTTCACATAAAGGTTCTTGGSTTTTCAAACAAAATAATCACACAACAAGCACTGACAGACAAAACACAACTCCCCCAAGTTAATGTAGACACCATCTATTTCTTCAACCTCCATTGTCAGTGTAGATGGAGAAATCGGTCGATGCCAAGTCTGGGAAGYAAGAAGACGTCAAATCATTACTGAACTCAAAGTATTTCCCTTGCTCCCCAGCAAATGCTCAAACATTAATTGCATTTGCTCATCCGATACTGTAATTTTGGATTAGCTAATATGAGAGGTCACTTTTGGAGACGGGAGAGATTCCTGGCTCCACTTCATCTGCTTTATGAGCAGCCTCTTCAATTTTCTCACTAATWTTTCTCTGGAGTTTGACAACAAATCTATGAGCTGGGTTTTCAGCCTGTATGGGTTGGGTATGAAATGAGAATTCTCAGGAATGTGTTCTTAGTCAATCTGCTGTGAAGCACAGTATCTTATATTTTCCTTAGACTCACTATAGTGTAACTCATCAACAATAATACTGTGTTTATAAATAGTGTTGCAAATCCCCAGTTGGACAACTTTTGGAATCCGCTTGGAATAACCCGAAAATCCGGGAATCACTGTTAGTCTGCACCTGTTGTCTACGAAGCATGTGTCAAATAAAACATTTTTTATTTGATGCTCAATATGTAGTCTGTCCACGAGAGATTAGCGCACCTCTAATATCATTATCTATCCCGATGAGCATGGTATTTCTCTCTTTAGCCAGTACATGTTGAATGGCTTCACAGCATAGTGCACTTATTGAATTGACCCAATAACTGATTCCAATCACTACCCATGTCTGTTTGGCAGGTTTCACATTCATGTTCTATGTACACATTTATAGAGCACAGATTACTAAAAAACATGAGCGATTTAGACAACACATTCAAGGAACATTCAGGGGATATGAGGAGTTAGGGATTGTTTCATACCCTTCATTGAGCATATAATGTCATCCAGGACAGACTGAAGGATTCATTCTGACACAGTGGGACCATGTCCCATTGCAGAGGACTGAGCAGGAGAGCAAACCAGGACAGGGATCGTTGTCCATCAGTATTGTGGGAACAGACCTGGGAAAATACAATCCATGACATTAAAAGCTTAACCATGATCACAAGTATGTTCTTTGCACTTGGAACACTTTTGAATGAACTCATGAATTTACTATAGGACATTTAACAGCCGGAACACTTAGCAAATGAACACTGACATTTCATCTGATTGAAGCATGTGGAGACTCCTTTTTCACTATATTGCATTGCCATCTACAGGTACTTTTGATACCTGTGGTAGACAGTAAAACTTCAGGCCAGAATTCACATAGCACATTCCCACTCTGTGCTTTCAAAGTTGTGTTTGAGTTGCACAGCAGCGTGTCTGTTATGGAGGGAGATGACACTTGATTTCCATTGCGCCGTGCAGAAACCCTCTTTCTGCAGTTTTTATTTTTTTTATTTCACCTTTATTTAACCAGGTAGGCTAGTTGAGAACAAGTTCTCCTTTACAACTGCGACTGGCCAAGATAAAGCATAGCAGTGTGAACAGACAACACAGAGTTACACATGGAGTAAACAATAAACAAGTCAATAACATGTAGAAAAAAGAGAATCTATATACAATGTGTGCAAAAGCATGAGTAGGCAATAAATCGAATAATTACAATTTAGCAGATTAACACTGGAGTGATAATCATCAGATGATCATGTGCAAGAAGGAGATACTGTTGCAAAGAGCAGAAAAGTAAATAAATAAAAGCAGTATGGGGGTGAGGTAGGTAAATTGGGTGGGTAGTTTACAGATGGGCTATGTACAGCTGCAGCGATCGGTTAGCTGCTCGGATACAGATTAAATTGTTGAGGAGATAAAAGTCTCCAACTTCAGAGATTTGCAATTCATTCCAGTCGCAGGCAGCAGAGAACTGGAAGGAAAGGCGTCCAAATGAGGTTTTAGCTTTAGGGATGATCAGTGAGATACACCTGCTGGAGCGTGTGCTGCGGGTGGGTGTAGCCATCGTGACCAGTGAACTGAGATAGGCGGCACTTTACCTAGCATAGCCTTGTAGATGACCTGGACCAGTGGGTCTGACGACGAACATGTAGCGAGGCCAGCCGACTAGGGCATACAGTCGCAGTGGTGGGTCGTATAAGTGCTTTAGTAACAAAACGAATGGCACTGTGATAAACTGCATCCAGTTTGCTGAGTAGAGTGTTGGAAGCTATTTTGTAGATGACATCGCCGAAGTCAGGATCGGTAGGATAGTCAGTTTTACTAGGGTAAGTTTGGCGGCGTGAGTGAAGGAGGCTTTGTTGGGAATAGAAAGCCGATTCTTGATTTGATTTTGGATTGGAGATGTTTGATATGAGTCTGGAAGGAGAGTTTGCAGTCTAGCCAGACACCTAGGTACTTATAGATGTCCACATATTCTAGGTCGGAACCGTCCAGGTGGGTGATGCTAGTCGGGCGTGCGGGTGCAGGCAGCGAACGGTTGAAAAGCATGCATTTGGTAAATTGAGTTTGATGATCTCAGCCTTAATCTGAAAGTATTCACATCCCTTGACAATTTTCACATTTTATTGTGTTACTCCTTACATTTTAAATGAATTAAATGTGTGATTTTGTGTCACTGCCTACACACAATACCCCATAATCTCAAAGTGGATTTATGTTTTTAGAAATGTAAATTAATTAGAATTGAAAAGCTGAAACGTCTTGAGTCAATAAGTTTTCAACCCCTTTATTAATCCTAGCCTAAAGAAGTTCAGGAGTAAAAATGTGCTTTAACAAGTCACATAATAAATTGCATGGACTCACTCTGTGCTTAAAGTTGTTTAACATGTTTTTGAATGACTACCTCATCTTTGCACCCCACTTTACAATTAAGATCCCTTAGTCAAGCAGTGAATTTCAAACACAGATTCAACCACAAAGACCAGGGAGGTTTCCAGTGCCTTGCAAAGAAGGTCACCTATTGTAGATGGGGAAAATGTTTAAAGCAGACATTGAATATCCCTTTATGTATGGTGAAGTTATTAATTACACTTTGAATGGTGTATCAATAAACCCAGTCACTACAAAGATACAGGCGTCCTTCCTAACTCAGTTGCCGGAGAGGAAGTAAACCGCTCAGGGATTTCACAATGAGGCCAATGGTGACTTTAAAACAGTTACAGTATTTAATGGCTGTGATAGGAGAACTGAGGATGGATCAACAACATTGTAGTTAGCCATAATACTAACCTAATTGACAGAGTGAAAAGAAGGAAGCCTGTACAGAATACAAATATTCCAAAACATGCATCCTGTTTGCAACAAGACACTAAAGTAATACTGCAAAAAATGTGGGAAAGCAATTCACTTTGTCCTGAATACAATGTGTTATGTTTGGGGCAAGTCCAATATGACACATTACTGAGTACCACTCCATATTGTCAAGCATAGTTGTGGCTGCATCATGTTATGGGTATGCTTGTAATCGTTAGGACTGGGCAGGTTTTAACTTTGTCATATATGGGTAAAAACAATCCATTTAATCAATTTTGAATCAGGCTGTAGCACAACAAATGTGGAATAAGTCAAGGGGTGTGAATACTTATGAAGGCGCTGTATATCGGCGCCTGATCCTACATAAGCTATGGCTGCCTTCCTCTGAAGAGATGCCAAAATACCCACAGAAGGAGAGTGAATGGCGACCGTGGATGTCAAGGAACTCAGAAGGTGTAGAGATTGTTCCAGGTCCTCTCTTCGAAGAACAGGTTGCACCTCAAGTAGTTTAAAATGTCATGTTTTTATTGTCACGTGCAAAAGTACAGTGAAATGCTGTTCTTGSAAGCTCTTTTCCAACAATGCAGTAACCAATATCAGTAGTACTATAAAATAAAGTGGAACAAAAACACAYGAGAAATAAGATGAACGTGCTCACACCAGGACTACACAAAACAGTACAAATATGATACATTTTATCCCCTTGATCAAAACAATAGTTAGCCTACGTAGAGTAAATTTGTTGTGAACACTTTACATTGAGCTGCTCTTATACCTGTKTAGTAACACTTATTACTACTGTAACGACACTGTTATTACACATTATTTCAGTAATTGTTTTGTAATTGCACAATGATGGAGTTAAATCGTTTTTTAAATATTCTACAAGGCTCAATATCCATTACTATGTGATTATAATACAGTTACTAAAGTACCACGTAACATGTTAATATAATGTTATTACTGTAGTAATTACAGGGTTATTACACCGATATGAGAACAACTTAATGTAAAGTCTTCCTGCATTTTTCAATTAATCAGCAACCTGGTTCTGCAGACCAGATCTTTTGGAAGTGAAATACACAGTACAGAAAAATTGGATACTCCTTCATTTTTAACTCTCAGCTTTGCTGTGGAGGCASAAATGACTGCAGACGTTGGCCCTCTGCCATGTTTCATAACCGCATACCGTTTAACTTTCTATAAATACCGAAGGACTCGGTCCAAGTTGATCAAGTGTGATTGAATCTGAAATGGCTCCAAACGTGGGAGCCAAGTTTCCTTGAGGAGAATTGCTGCCTCCATCCTGGCTTCTGACTCACTAAGATTTCTTCTCCGGTTGCATTGGGATGATTGAGCCAAACGCACAGTGGTGTCACTGCAATATCAGCCCCCGAAAGCAAGATGGTTATCTTTTAAAAGTGTTGAACTTACAGTGTTGGGGAGTAGTGAACTACATTTAGCTCAACTAGTAATTGAATTACATTTTGCTGTAGCTTGGTGGTAGTTGAACATGACACTTAGCGTCATAACACGTTATGACACGGTCATAACCATGTCATAATATGTCATAAGAGCAGACATAACTTGTCATAATATGGTCATAACTCTATTGTGTTTTTTTTACGTCTTATTTTACAAATGTCAAAAAGCGCAAAACCTACCACACAAGGCAAACCATTCCATTACACCATARCCTACTTGTAAACATYATGTTTATGTTATATAACATTTTCTGAAATTGACCATATTAAATGATCATTGTAATTGCACACACATTGATGTCAGACATGTACCTACCCCAATGCTCTGTTGCTGATGACTGGGATGAATGCAGGAGCAGATTTCAGGAATGCAGGAGCAGATTTCAGGAGCAGGACAAGACACTCTCTTTGTGACTGATGACTGATATAAGGTCATGTACGTGAGAGGCCTATCTGGCTTATATGATTATGATGGTCATAATKCTGCTTGACAGTGTCACAGCGGTTTAGATGGTATAATGATATACATTGCTTGTTTTGTCACATAAACTGAATTTAGACGAGCTATTCGAATTTTAGCAACCAGGAAATGGCAGAGCGAATTCTGAATATTTCCTTTCATTTGAAAGTTGGTTTCTGCAGCCTCCCTCAAGGTCTTCACCTCCACCCTTGGAGGCAGCAGATGCATTACTTTTTCTGAAAATATATATCTAAAGAACAGAAATCTGAGAATAGAGTAAACTACAATGCAGTGACACCGCTAAAGAAAGCTGAAAACTAAAACTTCATACCAAATATATTATGGCAATAGCAAACACTTTCACACATTCTCAAATACATTACAATCCCGTTTCTCAATGTTTTCATAACATAGCTAAAGCTAGCTCTCAACTTTTCATGTAGCTAGCTAGCTAGCTAGCTATCTATCTAACAGTTAGCTACCATCTAATTAGTGTTTTTTTTAGCTAACATTAGCTATCTTATCACTAAAGACGGTGGTGTGAAAAACAAATAAATACACCCATCCGATGTTAAGGCAACAACAGTACATCTGATTCACTCTATATATACAGTGGGGAGAACAAGTATTTGACACACTGCCGATTTTGCAGTTTTCTACTTACAAAGCATGTTAGAGGTCTGTAATTTTTATCATAGGTACACTTCAACTGTGAGAGACGGAATCTAAAACAAAAATCCAGAAAATCACATTGTATGATTTTTAAGTAATTAATTTGCATTTTATTGCATGCCATAAGTATTTGATCACCCTACCAACCAGTAAGAATTCCGGCTCTCACAGACCTGTTAGTTTTTTCTTTAAGAAGCCCTCCTGTTCTCCACTCATTACCTGTATTAACTGCACCTGTTTGAACTCGTTACCTGTATAAAGACACCTGTCCAACACTCAATCAAACAGACTCCAACCTCTCCACAATGGCCAAGACCTGAGAGCTGTGTAAGGACATTCAGGGATAAAATTGTAGACCTGCACAGGCTGGGATGGGCTACAGGACAATAGGCAAGCAGCTTGGTGAGAAGGCAACAACTGTTGGGCAATTATTAGAAAATGGAAGAAGTTCAAGATGATGGTCAATCACCCTCTGTCTGGGACTCCATGCAAGATCTCACCTCGTGGGGCATCAATGATATTGAGGAAGGTGAGGGATCAGCCCAGAACTACACGGCAGGACCTGGTCAATGACCTGAAGAGAGCTGGGACCACGTCTCAAAGAAAACCATTAGTAACACACTACAGCCGTCATGGATTAAAATCCTGCAGCGCACGCAAGGTCCCTGCTCAAGCCAGCGCATGTCCAGGCCCGTCTGAAGTTTGGCCAATGAACTTGGATGATCCAGAGGAGGAATGGGAGAAGGTCATGTGGTCTGATGAGACAAAATAGAGCTTTTTTGGTCTAAACTCCACTCGCCGTGTTTGGAGGAAGAAGAAGGATGAGTACAACCCCAAGAACACCATCCCCAACCGTGAAGCATGGAGGTGGAAACATCATTCTTTTGGGGATGCTTTTTCTGCAAAGGACGACTGCACCATATTGAGGGGAGGATGGATGGGGCCATGTATCGCAGATCTTGGCCAACAACTCCTTCCCTCAGTAAGAGCATTGAAGATGGGTCGTGGCTGGGTCTTCCAGCATGACAACGACCCGAAACACACAGCCAGGGCAACTAAGGAGTGGTCCGTAAGAAGCATCTCAAGGTCCTGGAGTGGCCTAGCCAGTCTCCAGACCTGAACCAATAGAAAATGTTTGGAGGGAGCTGAAAGTCCATATTGCCAGCGCACAGCCCCGAAACCTGAAGGATCTGGAGAAGGTCTGTATGGAGGAGTGGGCCCTGCTGCAGTGTGTGCAAACCTGGTCAAGAACTACAGGAAACGTATATCTCTGTAATTGCAAACAAAGGTGTCTGTACAAATATTAAGTTCTGCTTTTCTGATGTATCAAATACTTATGTCATGCAATAAAATGCAAATGAATTACTTAAAAATAATACAATGTGATTTTCTGGATTTTTGTTTTAGATTTCATCTCTCACAGTTGAAGTGTACCTATGATAAAAATTACAGACTCTACTGCTTTGTAAGTAGGAAAACCTGCAAAATCGGCAGTGTGTCAAATACTTGTTCTCCCCACTGTACATGGCAAATTGTACAAATCAAGTATAGAAAAGGCCTGTGTATTAAATGTAAGAAACCCCCATGGGCAGCATTAAGTGTATTTACACGAGTACATATGTTCCATGCTAATGATATGTATTTTAGAAGGTTACGTTTTATGAAATGTGTATCTAATGATCGCATACTAACTGCTAACGTAGCTAGYTAGTTGTTGTTAGCGAGCCATCATTTGTAAAAAGTAAATGCATTTAATCCAAGACACCATCTTGTCTCATTGACTTACATACAAAGTTAACTAGCTTAGCTTTGCTGCAGTCACATGAAGGGGAAAATGAGACAAGATGGTATCTCGGATTAAATGTATTTTCATTATAAACATTTGGGCTTTTTAATGGTTTCATGTCTTTTTACAAATGATGTCTCGTCTTATGTGTATTTACATGAGTACATAAATTAAACACTTAAATTATACATCAAAATTACAAGAAAACGAATCATAGTTTAGATAAACCTTTTATCTCTAGATTTCAAAAACRAAACCATGCTTATAAATGTTACAAGCCTGAAAACAGGATGAATAAGGAGACAATGTAGCGGGGTGCGTAATTGGCGGCAGAGAAGTCAGGCGCAGGAGAACAGAACTGGGTAATAACCKGAGATTTATTAAGCAAAACCAACGGCATCCAGAACAACAAGATAAATAGGCACAAAAATAACCYGTTGTGCGCTCACGGGGAGCATGCACAAGCACTACAATAAACAATCCCACACAAAGACATGGGGGGAACAGAGGGTTAAATACACAACAGTAAATGAGGGAATTGAAACCACGTGTGTGGAAAAACAAGACAAAACAAATGGAAAATGAAAAGTGGATCGACGATGGCTAGAATACCGGCGACGCCGACCGCTGARCGCCGCCCGAACAAGGAGAGGACCCGACTTCGGCGGAAGTCGTGACAGACAAGAACAATTTACATTTTTCYGCGTCTTTCTTTTTCACAATGCAGTTAAACCAACACCACACCCCGTTATTCAGAGGGGCGTTCTACAATGCTTTGAGCGCTCTCCWWGTCCGGAAGTGAATATCAGGTAGCTAACAGTGTTCAGTAGGGAATCCTTGCATGTAAACGTAACAAAGAGATAATGATTAGCTATAATGTGGTGCACTTTTGCTATCTCTGTGGTTTATGTCTTCAAGTGTTTTGGACGGTGTAACTAATGTCACATGCAACAACTTCATTCAATATAATAGGCCATTTTTGGAAACTGTTCTCTCAAACCACACCATTGCCAACTGTCTAGAGATCAACGCCTGACGTTTAAGGATTAGGGAGCCGGTACTCATGGTACTGTACTGTATACTCACCGAGATCCGRTACTCCAGTACTCAGATCTGGTAACCCAGCACCGGTCCACATCAACCATTGGTCTAGACATTGATTGCTGAAGGGGCTCTTTTTCTCTCTGGCCTCTTTTACTTGAATGAGAGTGGAGGAAGCAGCCTACTACAGTAGCAGAGCGGTGCACGCAGACAGCACTGGATGATGTCAGGGCTAGCCAAAGCTTCCCCCCTCCAGGGGCGGACTTAGAGAATTGGAGGCCCCAGACAGAGGCCAAAGTGTTAGCTAAATTGAGTTGAGTGCTCATCATCTGAATTCTAATTTGCTCATTATATTAAGGATTTTTTGCATGTTATGTAGCTTAACAAGTGTATTTTGCTMTTCACTCGTGTAGTACACTCWTAGAAAAAGGGTTCYAAAAGGGTTATTTGTGGAGGGATAGGGTTCTACCAAGAACTGTTATGATCAGAATAACCTTTTTTGGAAGACAAGGGTTCTTTGTAAGTGAAAGGGTTCTACCTACAACCTTTAACATCCTAAGAACCATTTTTGGAAGAAAGGGTTCTTTGATGATTCTTTGAAAGGCAAGAAGTATTCTTTGGAAGGCAAGAAGGATTCTACATATAATCATATATAATATTTCCTAGCAACCTTTCATAGACCGTTCTAGGAAGACTGTTTAGATGATGCAACTTTGAAGCTTCCCGCAGATTTTGCTGCTGGACCAACCTGCTGAAGCAAGACAGAAGGAGAGCAGTGAACTGAGCAGCCCGCAACAGCGGATCGTGCGGAGGATGGGGGGGTTGGGGAGGTTGGGGGGGGCTCGAGCGGAGAAATAAATATATATATTTTTTATTACTATTATTATTTTTATTTTTTATTATGCCCAGTTCACGGGGCCTCTGATGATGTGAGGCCTGAGGCAATTGTCTCTTCTGCCTAATTATAAGTCCGACACTGCCTCCCACGCGCTATATGGCGTGACCAACTAATTGATGCCCTAACGTTTCAACGATTAAATGTAATTTCTCTAATGCTCCCAGGATGAACAACAGAAACTCCAGCAAGTGCTCGGCTGCTCTTACAAGTCAAGTGGCACTTCCCATTTGCCTTTAAGTAATGACCTGTCCCCAAATCTGAATGTGGCATTTGTTTGCGCCCCCATGCCACTCGCATAATGAATGAATTGATGTATGTTGGGTGTGTGTGTGTTTGTGTGTGTGGGTGTGCGTGTGTGTGCCTGCCTGCACTCTAGGGCCTTGTGGGTAATCCCAGTGTGATGGAAGTCGGCAGGTGTTCAAATGTTCCCTTACCGCCCCAGTGGGAGAGCCCCCAAAGACAAGAGCTTGGTCACACACTTGAACTTGAATTTAATCAAGGGAGAGCATCCTTTGTGGTGATGGTGTGCAGCACTGATTAGATTTGGAGATTGAGAGCCATTAAAGAAGGTTGGAGTCTGCTAATGACTTAAGTGCTGTTGCTTTTTCCTTGAGGAAGTGATTTATATGGACAGGGTACTGCCCCCGAACCTCGGAGCACCCAACAGTGAATGGAGACACTGATAGATCCATAGATCAATKATTCACTGATAGATCCATAGATCAATGATTCACTGATAGATCCATAGATCAACGATTCATATCACTCCACTTTGGCCCCATCACGATGTATATCTCTGATATAAGGATTTACGGTCTCTGTACGTTGGGGGTGCTTTGTAACGTTCAAAGGTGTCTATATCCTCATCAATCTTTGTCCGTGATTAAAAGGTTAAATGTTTTGGTGGCGACATTGTTATTAGTGCATGTTGCATGTTAGATTACTGGATGATGTACTACTTACTTTTCTTAATCCCATGGCATAGAAAGACAATACAAAGTTTGAAGTAAATAACTAGAAAATGTCAATTTCCTGAAGAAAATATGTGTCCTTGCTTCAGCAGTCTAAAAGAACGGTCGTGTCCGGATACCTGTATTTGCATCTTCTATAGGAGGCAGTTTGGTTATTTGAAAATATGTTTTATACTGATATTTATATTTGTTGCTTCCTGCATAATTTTTTTTATAAACATTATGTTCTAAAAAGGTATGTAGTACGATTAGTACACAGTAATACTGTAAAAAAATGTAACTTAAATATCCAAGTTGTCTGGACTTCAAATTGGGAAATTGTTGAGCTGACATGAATTACTACTCCACTAAAACCCAATGATTTTTACTCAATGTGAGTTGAAAAAGAATGAACTGAAATATTGTCATTTGCAACACAAATAGCTGAGTTGATCACACGGGAGTTATGTTTGCTGACACTTACAACWTAAAATACTGTTCTGGCTTAAACACGTGTTTAATTAACATATTACCCAGTATACCTTTCTGCAAGTTGTATTATACATATTATTTATTTAACCTTTATTTAACTAGGCAAGCCAGTTAAGAACAAATKATTATTTACAATGATGACCTACCCTGTACAACGCTGGGCCAATTGTGCGCCGCCCTATGGGACTCCCAATCACGGCCGGATGTGATGGAGGCTTGATTCAAACYAGGGACTGCAGTGWCGCCTCTTGCACGRAGATGCAGTGCCTTAGACCGCTGCGCCAGTCGGTCAGGGATCAGTTACAACTGAAACATGTATTGCAGAGGCTGATGCATTTAACCAGATATAGTAAGTTGATTTGTTCTAACCCTTATGTGATCTGTGGTTACTCAGATTTGATAGACCTACCTGTCTGGTCCATTATATGGATCATGGCTGAAACTGGTTAGGAGTCAAAGGAGACACTAGTCTGTCACAAACATACTTGGCTCAATCAAAATAAAAAATATAACAGCCATCCGTCAATAATACAATCATTTCCATAGTTGAGCAGAAATCTACAGTATATTATAGCTCATCCAACTTCAGCTCTCTTGGCGTCATGGACCAACGTATAAGGTGTTGGGTTGACACTTGACAGTCAGTGAACCCGGGTTTGAGTCCCTGCCTGGGGCTATCCCCCAACWTCGCTACGTTGGTCCATGAAGCTTAAATAGTTCAGCTGATGATATCCTTACATCGTTAAGTTGAAAGGACTTGAAATCGAAAGTTAAGTCAATTTAAAAAATCAAGGCAACCAGATTTCTAGTTAACTCAACTTCGGCAAATGTGATGAGACAACTCAGGAATGTATGTTAGCAGAACTTTCCTGTCCCAAAGTTAAAAACCGTAAAGCAATAAGTCTGATTACTCCATTTGGATGGATGTATGAAAAATAGCCCCAGACCATTATTCCTCCTCCACCAAACTTTAAAGTTGGCACTRTGCATTTGGGCAGGTAGCATTCTCCTGGCATCCACCAAACATAGATTAGTCTGCCGTACTGCAAGATGGTGAAGCGTGATTCATCACTCCAGAGAACGYGTTTCCACTGCTYCAGAGTCCAATGGTGGCGAGCCTTACACCACTCCAGTCGATGCTTGGCATTGCGCATGGTGATCTTGCGGCTGCTCGGCCATGGAAACCCATTTCATGAAGCTCCCGATGAACAGTTCTTGTACTGACGTTGTTTCCAGAGGCAGTTTGGAACTCTGTAGTGAGTGTTGCAACYGAGGACGGTTGATTGTTACACGCTACGTGCTTCAGCACTCGGCGGTCCTGTTCTATGAGCTTGTGTGGCCTACCACTTCGCGGCTGAGCCGTTGTTTCTCCTAAACGTTTCCACTTCACAATAACAGCACCTASAGTTGTCCGGGCAGCTCTAGCAGGGCAGAAATTTTACAAACTGACTTGTTTGAAAGGTGGCATCCTATGACGGTGCCACGTTGAAAGTCACTGAGCTCTTCAGTATGGGCCATTCTACTGTCAATGTTTGTCTATGGAGATTGCATGGATGTGTGCTCAACTCTATAAACCTGTCAGCAACGGGTGTGGCTGAAATAGACAAATCACTAATTTGAAGGGGTGTCCACATACTTCTGGCCATGTAGTGTGGGGCTGGGACCTCTGCGCAGTCCATTTTACTGTGATTTAGCGCCTGGGACTTCGGAGCCGCTCACTGTTCAATAACACTAAAAGGCTCATCCTGTCTAATGTGGTACCTCTGTGACGCATGCAGGGAAAGGCCCCCCCACTCTCCTTCTCTTACACACACACACACACACACACACACACACACACACACACACACACACACACACACACACACACACACACACACACACACACTTTATGATGCTTTGCCCGCTATTGAAAAGGAAGGGAAATTAGATTATGCCACCTGACAAACAGTTCTGTAATTGCTTTTGAAAAACAACTGTCTTTGTCATCAGGGATTCTGCAATGATTCCCTGTTGAAGTCCACTTAATGTATCCATTGAAGGAGGACATGGACTGGGGCAGGGATAATCATTTTAACACATTAGCCATGTTTTCATAATTCATACCAATGTTGTCTTTTGGTATGTGGACTAGGTAACTTGTAGATGAATAACGTAATGGTGAACCCTGTGTTACTGTGGATCATTGAGACACAGTCATACTCATTAACTCAGATTACATTAGAGGAGTTCAAAACCATGATCAAATTCCACATTTTTWAAATCTTAATTGTATAAAATAAGGACATGTAAAATCATATTCTTACGAGTTGAAGTCTTTGCAGTGATTGTATTCATGATGGTAATAAATGCTCTTTTATTTAACTGCTCAGATAATTGTAAACTTTTTTGAATAGAACAATCGGCCGTATTTGAGTTTCAGCATGACAGTGGAATTGACTGGGGTACTTACTTGATCCCTATGTCTCTTGGTTGAGTAGCACCAACCTAGGAGTAGATGGGACTGCAGTATACCTTCATTCCCAGCAGATGGCCCTGCCTACTAGTACTTTGCTGTGGCTTATCAATTTGGCATTTGAAAAATAGCATGCGTGTAACATTTTTGGAAGCCTATAAAATATTTATTGCGAGGGATGGTTGCCGTGGCCATTCATTAGATTTGCTCCTCGTTAATTAATGACCTCAATGGAAATTTGGATATCAAATTGTTCAAATGACTGGTGGATTTTGTGAATGGAGCACTTAGTGACTAAAGAATGACGTCATTGCAAAGCCATATCCCTTCTTAGTGTGCCAAAAGTAAGGGGTGTCATCCGATTGGCTCGCAGGAGCATCTCAGCGACGGGATTGGCCGATGGGAGATAATTAAACACCTACACAGTCAATACACAAATGCAAGCAGTGGATATATAGGCTTGTGCATTGGCACTGCATGCTACAGATCCAAGAGTTGGTCTTCAAAGTGAGAGAAGTCAACTTAGGCGTTTCCTACAAAGCTATATATTTTTGGGGGCCCGGTGATTAACACAAAAGGTAAGTGGAGAACTTTAACCAGATCCACATGGTGGAGACTGTGTATTTGGATGGTAGGTTGACTTAATGGGTTGTGTCTGAGGACTCTGTAACTCGGTTGGATATGGAGAGTGTGGACCTGCGTTTTGGCGCAGTGTGATGTGATGGTGACGGTAATGGGATTGGGATTGAAGTGTGGCCGTAGGGGTCACAACTCTCCTTCAGCTCTGTGGTGGAGGCAGAACAGAAAAGATGGAAAGAAAGATGAGAGAGAGAGAGAAAAAGTGAGCAATGGTGMGTGAGAGACCAAAGAGTAAGTAAGAGACGGAGAGAAATAAACAGTGAGTAGAATGGAGAGAGAGATGGAGTGCTTGTGTGTGAGAAAGTGGTGGCAGCTCATTACACTAATGTACTGGTCCTCCTCTGGGAGTTGGCACACTGGCTGGAACCACTATCCCCTCCTCACAGCGGCTAGCTAACGCTACGTCCCCTCAGTTAGCACCAACCGACAGGCTTGGACCCCCGTCATTCCTGGACACGCCAAGGGCTCCTCCTCAGAGAACTACCTCTCCTGTGCTGTGCTGTACCCAATATTGTGAGACTGGAGGAATAGTTTGCTCCGTGGAGAAGAGTAGAGACTGTTTGGATGGAAGGTGTCATGGGGAGACAGAAGGATGGATATGCAGCTTGAGAGATCAGTGCTACTGAACTGAACTAGTGCGGTAAAGCTGAGTCTGCCGTCAATACATCATCTAGCAGCTCATTTCAAACTTAACGAAGGAATCCTTTAACCAACAGTTTTATTGTGTTACATTTAGCCGTACAATGCTTAATCTCATTCTGGTAAAAGTATGCTGAATGTTTTTGTGTTGGCGACCTGCTTCTCTCATTGTCACATGTAAATGTTAATGTAATTGCTTCACTGATGGGACTGTCTCTTTGCTGTAGGGGACCATGGTTATGTTGAAGATCTCTGCTTTCCTTGTTGCCTATGCCCTGGTCATTTGCCAGATGTACAGCTCACAAGCAGCCCCTGCCAGGTGAGCCCGACGGACACACAGAATGTAAAAAATTACACTCATACACATACAYACATCACACGAGCTCACACACACTTGTGTAATCTTTCATGAAAAGATGGATAAGACGTGCTGCCATATATAACTGTATTATTTTAGAATGAAAATTATGAGTTACATTTTTTGGGGGAAATAATTTTTATGTGATAAAAGTTACATAGTACACATGTTTTGGTCTGTAAATTGTTGATTTAGAAACTGTAACAAATACATAAAAGTTCATATGTTCCTTAATCCAATATCCCAGAAGTGCACTGCAGTTAAAGGGACAGCAATCCATGCTTAGGTGTAGTTTCCCTGGCACTGTTTCCACATGCTAACATTGTTGAGCTTCACAATCAATTTGAAATTGTTTTTGATGATTTGGTCATGATACACGAAAAATGCTAATATCGGTACCATGACTTGAATGGGATTTGTGCCACAAATGCTAAAATGTTAGYATGTGGAAACCGTGCCAGGGAAACTAAACTAAAGCATGGATTGCTGTCATACCTTGTCGATAGACTGCTTAAAGGGTAAGGAAACCAATGTGTAATTTTGTAATTTGGGTGAACTATCCCTTAAGGTGTAAAGGGGACTGTAATGACATTTGCAGAAAGAAAAAACACCACACAACAAGAGTAATTTAATTTAGGAGAGATAAATGAGACATAGAAAAACATCCAAGCCACTCCCCGTTATAAATCTGAACTAGGTCACACGTCGGCCCTTTTAGATGGACTACTCTTAGCAGATGACTATTTTCCATGTTGGCTGGGGTCCATTCCAGTCCCACGTCATATCTTTAGACTCAGTGATGCTCTGAGGATCTTTTTTCTTTTCTTTTCCCAGGTGATRACTCCATTTGAGTTTTTACGTTGATCCCTGTGCATCACCCACCCCCTTTTCTTCCTCCTCTAGAACGGGCATAGAGTCCATGACAGACCAAGTCACGCTCACGGACTACGAGGCACGGAGGTTACTCAACGCCATAGTCAAGGAGTTTGTGCAGATGACAACTGAAGAGCTGCAACAGCAAGTGAATGAAGGCAATAGGTACAGACAACTGCTTTTTCTTCCTGCATTTCGAACAGCCTGAGTTTGCCTCTTAGCTACCAATTAATGGACTGATGATGAATTAAASGTGATGATCAGTATTGATGGTCAGAGCTACTTTTATATTACCTGTGTGGAGAGACGTCTTCTAGCCACCTGCCGTTTGATTTAATCCATTTGGAGGTATGTGCTCAGAGGAATGGTTACTAATTCCATCTCAAGGAGAGAGATCCAGATCCTAATCCCTCCCAACTGATTCTCTGTCGTAACCCTCCCACATGGATAAGTTTGACATTCAGTTATTTGAATGGATGAATGTTAACAGTGTGTTTGCCTGCTGCAGAWATTATATTAGCGGGGAATGCCCAACTGGATGGATAAGTGCATGGTCTCAATTAGTGGAGGCGGAAAGAGTTGCATGACAACAGGAAGCTACCCGTTCTGTTCTGTTTGGGGTGATATGAGGGTGGGTGTGACGATACAATGGAGTTGGAGCATGGGGGTTGATGTAACGTTTTTGGAAGGGAAGCATGATATTTTGGAAATGTTAATTTATTGCCTATGACAGCACGTCTGACAATGCATTGTGTATGAGACATGCATGAATTAAAGGGGGATGACACAGTACTAACATGAGAGAGAGAAAGAGTGTGTGTGTGTGTGTGTGTGTGTGTGTGTGTGTGTGTGTGTGTGTGTGTGTGTGTGTGTGTGTGTGTGTGTGTGTGTGTGTGTGTGTGTGTGTGTTGGAGAGAGAAACCTGCATGGGTCCAGCTACTATGAGCCTGTTTTCTGCATGTTTGTCTCTCCCCTCTGACAGCATTGAAAGACCCCTAACCAAGCGCTGCTCCAACCTCAGCACCTGCATGCTGGGCAAACTGTCCCAGGACCTGCACAAATTACAAACGTTCCCCCGCACAGACGTGGGCGCGGGCACGCCTGGCAAGAAACGCAGCACGCCCGAGAGCGAACGCTATGCAAGCTACGGAGAGACACTTGACAGCATCTAACCCTTCGCCCTCCTCCTGTTCCCACTCTTTTTCACTTTTAATTTGAATGTCCTCCTGGTTTTAAATCTCCGTGCATGTAGATTTTGCCTGCTTGATTGACGTTAGAGCGGATCTCCCATCGCAACGCCCCCGTGATTTTTTYCCTTCTTCTTTTGATAATTCCTTTCCCCTTTCGGCAGAGAATGACGTTGTATCTGTTTAGACAATCGAAATGAGAACTTATCTAAATTACAATTATTCAAAAGAATGACTCGAAATGTATAGATGATTTTTTTCTGAGTGTATATTCATATAATTTGATTGCGTTACAAATTCCTCAAATCTCCAAATTCATGAGAGATAACCTACGTATTATTCGACCATAATAAATGGTTTCTTTATGCGGCACCATGTTTCTTTTTCAATAAACCTATTTTTATACCAGGAAGACTTTTACTTTTTATTCTTAAGAAATGTAATGTTAGTACTTATTTATTTTATGAAACTTTGACTCTTCCAACAACTGCATTCAATATTGTTTGAATTGCAGCATAGAATAAATCATAGTTATAATAGCAGTTCCAATATCCTTGAACTGTCTCTAAAACCCTCATCAAGTCTCAAGGTAAGAATTATGACCAACTGAACCATTCTAATGATCGAACATTTCCAGAGACTATATTAATCCTCTGTCTACTTTTATGTGTGTGTGTGTGTGCGCGTGTGTGTAATAGTGCACTTGTGTAGGCCATCTGTGTGTGTGCTTGAATATGTGTATGTTTGTGAGTGTCTGGCATGAGTGTGAACACACGTGTATTGTATGTGTACGAGGTGCGGAGCAGGGCTCA
The DNA here is from genome assembly GCF_002910315.2 of Salvelinus sp. IW2-2015. Classification (NCBI taxonomy): domain Eukaryota; kingdom Metazoa; phylum Chordata; class Actinopteri; order Salmoniformes; family Salmonidae; genus Salvelinus; species Salvelinus sp. IW2-2015. The sequence goes on from NC_036853.1 coordinate 1,037,884, forward strand.
CCATTAACCCCGTCTCCATTCCCGAAGCAGCGTTACAGCACAGAAGCGGGCCTGCAACACGGCCACCTGCGTGACTCACCGCCTGGCAGACTTTCTGAGCCGGTCGGGGGGCATGGGCAACAGTAACTTTGTCCCCACTAACGTAGGCTCTAAGGCTTTTGGCCGGCGGAGGAGAAACACACAGATGTGAACATTCCAACAACCTTCAGGGTGAATATTCCTCCTCCYCGCTGTCCTTTCCGTCTATGTTCTTTTGGCTAGGCCTTATTTCTATTCTCTAGCTTTTAGTTAAACGCCTGACATGACGACTGTATATATGAATGAACAAAACCATCGATCACGTGTGAAGACTCAATAGATATTTGAAGACAAGAAAGCCGGTTAAGATGGCGTCTCATGGAGACATAACATGCGCAGTTTGAGCTACTCCAGGAAGTGACGTTGCAGGCTAGTTCAGTGTTGCCCCCTCTCATTGAGTATCTCAAGTTCAAGGCCGACCGGGGCACTGCAGGCTGCCATTAGCTACTATAGTACATTATCTTTATAGCTTSTTCTGTATGTCCAAGGACATACATCTGGTGTAATAGAAGCARTTATTGGTTCCATGATTGTCTACAAAATGTGTATTTATTKAYACAAAGATTGWCTACAAAGATTGCCATTTTCCCCTTCACTAGAATGGGGGACCCTGTTTTCTGCAAACAATGCCTGCAATWCCGTGGTCGGCCTTGAACTTCGTKGCTTCAATGAGAGGGAGCATTAGAAAWTATATATATATWTTTTWWAATWMARATTTTACATATAGATAATTGATTTCCTGTGTTGATGACAAATAATTGCTTGGTCTTCTTGTTTGCTCAGAGGACTTAAGTTTTGTGACTGACAGAAGGCGCTGGGCACTGAAGTTGTTGACTTGTCTGTTCTCTCCCTTCCTCTCTCTCTTCCCTTTCAGATGTTTACCCTCCTTAACGCGATGACATCAGAACATATCTGGGAGAAAACAACAAAACAAACAGAAAAAAACACTGGCTTTATTATCCACTCTCCCACAGTCTACACAAAGAAACCCCTTCAGATTGTAGGACACCTCTCATTCCCATAATGTTATGAACCTTTCATTTTGCTTTTTTCAAAACAGAGGGGGGAAAAATGAAAATATTACAGCAACCTCCGTTATGTACATTGACAGCTGAATCSGATTCCTTTTTTTTATACATTAAATTAATTTGAAATGAATGGAGAAAGCATCAGTGCTTATTTATTATTTACTATCTATTGTCTTAGAGCACATTTGTACCATGTGACCCATTTTCCCTGTCACTCATACCCCCTGTCCCCATGGCAACTGTGACCCGCAGGGATAGACATTAAAGATCAGCTTTCCCTTGGCTCCCTCACAACTGCTGTCTTGTGCCTTGATGTAAAACACTTTACATGACATGATTGTACAGTATGTTTCAAGATTATAAGAAGATTACGAAGAAGAGAATGAAGATGAAAAATATTCAAGAGATTAATATTGTAACAATTGTGAATTTCAGCAAGATTAAAATGTATTTTAGATACATTTGGGTTTGGGGTACTTGTGTTGTTCTTCAAAAGTTTCATGAAATGTTTAGGTGAAGAGAGAACCGTTGTGTTGATAGTATATTACCTTTACATGGGACGAGTGGCTTCAGTTACAGACCATGCAGATTTCTCCGTAACTCTGGAACACTTTGGTCTAACACTGAAACACGTTGGGAATTCTGCAGCAAAGAAATCTGTTCTAACTTCACTGTAAAATCCCAATGTGCTGTCATTACTCAAAACTTTTGAAGAAATCCGGGTACTGTTACTAAAAGTGATTTTGTAGTCATTACTCAAACCGGTAGAGTCACTGTGACCCTGTAGGGGTCCACATTTGAGTTGCATGAGCTTGACTTTAAAAAAATAATGCCCTCACTAAGCCACGCCTCCAATATAATTTCCCAGTGTACCTTGCTTGCCTTTGAGTGAATTGTAGCGTTACCATCCATGACTATATTTGTTAGTGACTGAGATGTGGTTGTTGAATTCATTTGTCCTGTGGCCTAATTATAGTCTTTATGACAATGCCTATCTCATAAAGCCTTATTTTGAAGCCTCCCTTTACCAAGATAAAGCAACCAGAAACACATGGTTTGCAGACCACATCAGTTCTGCAAGTAGGGTTACAAAATTCCCAGATTTCCTAACATTCCTGGTTGGAGGAATTCCTGCAACCTTCCATCCAGGCTATCTGGAAAACCAACCAGAATTATGCAACCCTAATTGCAAGTCACATTATGCAGACTTGTGAAGTGCTGTGCAATTCCTATTGGAATCCAACCAATGTTAGGATATCCAATGGCTGGAATTTTTATTTACCATCAACCTGCATAGATAATGAGTTAATGAACATTGGCTTAGGAAGAGTGTGAGGAGACTACCTAAACCATTTCAGTAACTGGTGCAATTTTTTTTTAACTAAATGATTGGATTAGTTTAGAAAAATAAAATGTATGTTATTCATATTTTTGTAGCATAAGATTAATCAGTCACCTTATATACATGCAAAAACACAGATATTAAAAGCAATTCCACAAAAAATCTACCTGCAGTAGAGCATGCTTGGTAAAAAGTTAATTTGTTATTATGACTTTAAACATTTAGTTGATGTGACTTCTCGTTTAGTTTTGAGTCAGTACCACATAAATATTTGAAGTAATATTGACTTTGAGTTGACTTTGAGTTGAACTTACTAGAAGCATTTGAGTAAAAAATGCCTTGGAGTTTAGTGCACTCCAAACCTTTCACACTGTTCTAAACATACACAGCTTATTCATCTGGTTCGGTGACACAAAAATGTCAGATTGTGACATCCATTTCCATACAAAAGACAAACCTTTCATAGTAAATCACAAAAATGGAAACAGATATTGTCCTATTGTCCTCAAACTAGCCTATTCCAGCTCAACATGAATTCTCTTAGGAGGAGAGAATTCAGGCATACTTTGTCCCAGTCACTTTTCTACCAAAATAAAGGAAACACCAAGATAAAGTGTCTCAATAGGGCATTGGGCCACTATGAGCCAGAACAGCTTCAATGCACCTTGGCATAGATTATACTGTCAGGAACTCTATTGGAGGAATGAAATGCCATTCTTYCATGAGACAATACATCATTTGGTGTTTTGTTGATGGCACCACTCCAGAATCTCCCATAAGTGTTTAATCGAGTTGAACTCTGTTGACTACCACAGCRTATAGTTTTCAAGCTCATCAAACCATTTAGTGACCACACTTGCCTTGTGGATGGGGGCATTTCCATCCTATGGGGGCATAGCTATGGTAGCCAAAATAATGGACTGCCCAGGATTTTTGTACATGACCCTAAGCATGATGGGACGTTAATTGCTTAATTAACTCAGTAACCACACTTGTGTGAAAGCACCTGCTTTCAATATACTTTGTATCCCTCATTTACTCAACTGGTTCCATTATTTTGGCCAGTTACCTGTATGTTAATAACTGGGTTGAAGAAAACAAACACATTAATATGAGTTTGAATAGGGCCTCCCGGGTGGCGCAGTGGTCTAAGGCACTGCATCGCAGTGTAGCTGTGCCACCAGAGATTCTGGGTTTGAGCCCAGGCTCTGTCGCAGCTGGCCGCGACCGGGAGGCCCATGGGGCGGCGCACAATTGGCCCAGCGTCGTTAGGGAGGGTTTGGCCGGCAGGGATATCCTTGTCTCACCGTGCACTAGCGACTCCTGTGGCGGGCCGGGCGCAGTGCACGCTGACCAGGTCTCCAGGTGTATGGTTTCCTCTGACACATTGGTGTGGCTGGCTTCCGGGTTGGATGTGCATTGTGTCAAGAAGCAGTGCGGCTAGGTTGGGTTGTGTTTTGGAGGACGCATGGCTCTCGACCTTCGCCTCTCCTGAGTCCGTACGGGGGTTGCAGCGATGAGACAAGACTGTAACTACTACCAATTGGGGAGAAAAAAGGGGTAATAATAAATAAATAAAAATAGTTTGAATAACATTAAACAATGAAATAGAAATAGACAATATGAATACATTTCTCAATATAACAGCAAAACCTAGCAAGTGTTCACTTGTTCTTGCTCAGGCTTTGAAAGCTTTGTCATTCATCATCTCAATCAGACAATTGAAGTGTAAATATTATGATAAGATTGTTTTAGCTTGAGAGGCACACGCCTTCTCCAACCAACAAATGTGTGACCAGTTGTTTCTCCAAGCCAATGAAGGCTTGTTGGGATTGTATTTTATTTCCATATTATGGTATCTATTTTTGCATACACCCACCTCATTATTGTGTAAAACTCAATTATTATTTTCCTATAAAAAATACAATTACGACAGTCGTGATGGAAACAGGTAGTTTCGATACAATTTTATAAATATTAACAGATAATTTGACATGGTCGGGTCTTTTTGTGTCGCTAAACTTAATCATGCGAGAAATGGTGGTGGAAACGCCTTTATGAGAAAATATTGAGAGAATAAGCATCATATTTATGTAAACTTGGATTCACTCGATGATATGGTGTGTGGTCCTCCYACTACGACTCGGGAAACCATGCAGTTTATTTGGCTACAGATGAAATAMGTTATGATGAACTTCACAGGGTGGGGAAAGTGCACAGYGGTCTTGATGCTCCTTTCCAATAAATATTGCGGGTCTTATTCGGAAAGTATTCAGACCCCTTGACTTTTTCCACATTTTGTTACGTTACAGCATTATTCTAAAATTGATTCAATTGTTTTTTCCCCTAATCAATCTACACACTATATCCCATAATGACAAAGCAAAAACAGATTTTTAGACATTTTTGCTAATTTATTAAAAATAAAAAAAACTGTAATATCACATTTACTTAAGTATTCAGACCCTTTACTCAGTACTTTGTTGAAGCACCTTTGGCAGCGATTACAGCTTTGAGTCTTCTTGGGTATGACGCTACAATCTTAGAACACCTGTATTTGTGGATTTTCTCCCATTCTTCTCTGCAGATCCTCTCAAGCTCTGTCAGGTTAGATGGGGAGGATCATTGCAGAGCTATTTTCAGGTCTCTCCAGAGATGTTAGATTGGGTTTAAGTTCTGGCTCTAGCTGGGCCACTCAAGGACATTCAGAGACTTATCCCGAAGCCACTCCTGCGTTGTCTTGGCTGTGTGCTTAGGGTAGTTGTCCTAATGGAAGGTGAACCTTCGCCCCAGTCTGAGGTCCTTAACACTCTGGAGCAGGTTTTCATCAAGGATCACTCTGTACTGTGCTCCGTTCATCTTTCCCTCGATCCTGACTAGTCTCCCAGGCCCTGAAAAACATCCCCACTGCATGATGCTGCCACCACCATGCTTTGCCATATGGATGGAGCCAGGCTTCCTCCAGACGTGACGCTTGGCATTCAGGTCAAAGAGTTCAATCTTGGTTTCATCAGACCAGAGAATCTTGTTTCTCATGGTCTGAGAGTCCTTTAGGTGCTTTTTGGCAAACTCTAAGCGGGCTGTCATGTGCCTTTTCCTGAAGAGTGGCTTCCGTCTGGCCACTCTACCATGAAGGCCTGATTGGTGGTGCTGCAGAGATGGTTGTCCTTCTGGAAGGTTCTCCCATCTYCACAGAGGAACTCTGGAGCTTTGCCAGAGTGACCATCGGGTTCTTGGTCACCTCCTGACCAAGTCCCTTCTACCCCGATTGCTCAGTTTGGCCATGCGTCCAGCTCTATGAAGAGTCTTGGTGGTTCCAAACATCTTAAATTTAAAAATGATGGAGACCACTGTGTTCTTGGGGACCTTCAATGCTGCAGAAATTGTTTGGTACCCTTCCCCAGATCTGCGCCTTAACACAATCCTGTCTCGGAGCACTTCGGACAATTCCTTCGACCTCATTGCCTGTTTTTTTYCCCTCGGACATGCACTGTCATTTGTGGGACCTTATATAGACAGGTGTATGCCTTTTCATATCATGTCCAATCAATTTAATTTACCATAAGTGGACTCCAATCAAGTTGTAGAAACAACAACAAAAGAATCAATGGAAACAGGATGAACCTGAGCTCAATTGAGTCTCATAGCAAAGGGTCTGAACACTTATGTAAATAAGGTATTTCAGTTTATTTTAATTTTTATAAATAAGCAACATTTTCTAAAAACCTGTTACCACTTCGTCATTATGGGGTATTGTGTGTAGAATGATTAAATTGCTTTTTCCCCAATTCAGTTTTAGAATAAGACACCAACGTAACAAAATGTGGAAAAAGGAAAGGGGTCTAAGTACTTTCCAAATGCACTGTAGAAGGGAGAGTTTGAGGGAAGCTGAAGGGTGGGACTAAAAAATAAATTTAAAAAACAAGATAACTAATGTAAAATATACTTTGTCCGTAAAATGTATATAGTATGTATAAGCTGGAAGTAGAAACTTAAGTGTTGTTGTCCATTAGTKTACTCCAATTAGGAGAGGGGTGGTAGGGTTAGGGGGAAATAATGAAGGAAAATATATATTTTTAAAGTATATATACAATATATACAATACCGTTCAAAAGAAATGTCCTTGTTTTTGAAAGAAAAGCATATTTTTGGTCCATTCAAATAAYATCAAATTGATCAGAAATACAGTGTAGGCATTGTTAATGTTGTAAATGACTATTGTAGCTGGAAACGGCAGATTTATTTATGGAATATCTACATAGGCGTACAGAGGCCCATTATCAGCAACCGTCACTCCTGTGTTCCAATGGCACGTTGTGTTAGCTAATCCAAGTTTATMATTTTAAAAGGCTAATTGATCATTAGAAAACCCTTTTGCAATTATGTTAGCACAGCTGAAAACTGTTGTACTGAAGCAATACACCTGGCCTTCTTTAGACTAGTTGAGTATCTGGAGCATCAGCATTTGTGGGTTCGATTACAGGCTCAAAATGGCCAGAAACAAAGAACTTTCTTCTGAAACTCGTCAGTCTATTCTTGTTCTGAGAAATGAAGGCTATTCCATGCGAGAAATTGCCAAGAAACTGAAGATCTCGTACAACGCTGTGTGCTACTCCCTTCACAGAACAGACTAGCTCTAACCAGAATAGAAAGAGGAGTGGGAGGCCCCGGTGTACAACTGAGCAAGAGGACAAGTACATTAGAGTGTTTAGTTTGAGAAACAGACGCCTCACAAGTCCTCAACTGGCAGCTTCATTAAATAGTACCCGCAAAACACCAGTCTCAATGTCAACAGTGAAGAGGTGACTCCGGGATGCTGGCCTTCTAGGCAGAGTTGCAAAGAAAAAGCCACATCTCTGTCCATTGTCTGTGTTCTTTTGCCCATCTTAATCGTTTATTTTTATTGGCCAGTCTTAGATTTGCCTTTTTCTTTGCAACTCTAATTCCCCAAATCCAGATATCCAAAGCTGATACAGACATACCCAAGACCACTCAAAGCTGTAATCGATGCCAAAGGTGTTTCTACAAATCAAATCAAATAACATTTTATTGGTCACATATACATGGTTAGCAGATGTTATTGGGAGTGTAGCGAAATCCTTGTGCTTCTAGTTCCGACAGTGCAGTAATCGAACAATTCCACAACTACCTAATACACACAAATCTAAGTAAAGGAATGGAATAAGAATATATACATATAAATATATGGATGAGCAATGACAGAGCGGCATAGGCAAGATGCAATAGATGGTATAAAATGCAGTATATACATGAGGTGAGTAATGCAAGATATGTAAACATTATTAAAGTGGCATTATTAAAGTGACTAGTGATCCATTTATTAAAGTGGCCAATGATTTCAAGTCTGTATGTAGGCAGCAGCCTCTCTGTGTTAGTGATGGCTGTTTAACAGTCTGATGGCCTTGAGATAGAAGCTGTTTTTCAGTCTCTCAGTCCCAGCTTTGATACAACTGTACTGACCTTGCCTTCTGGATAGTAGTGGGGTGAACAGGCAGTGGCTCGGGTGGTTGTTGTCCTTAATGATCTTTTTGGCCTTTCTGTGACATCGGGTGCTGTAGGTGTCCTGGAGGGCAGGTAGTTTGCCTCCGGTGATGCATTGTGCAGACCGCACCACCCTCTGGAGAGCCTTGCGGTTGTGGGCGGAGCAGTTGCCATACTAGGTGGTGATACAGCCCGACAGGATGCTCTCAATTGTGCATCTGTAAAAGTTTGTGAGGGTTTTAGGTGCCAAGCCGAATTTCTTCAGCCTCCTGAGGTTGAAGAGACACTGTTGTGCCTTCTTCACCACACTATCTATGTGGTTGGACCATTTCAGATCGCTGGTGATGTGTACGCTGAGGAACTTGAAGCTTTTCACCTTCTCCACTGTGGTCCTGTCGATGTAGATAGGGGCGTGCTCTCTCTGCTGTTTCCTGAAGTCACCTCCTTCGTTAAAAAGTATTGACTCAGTGGTGTGAATACTTATGTAAATTAGATATTTCTGTATTTCATTTTCAATGAATTTGCTAACATTTCTAAATACCTTCTAAACACTTTTCCCTTTGTCATTGTATTTAGATGGGTGAGAATTGTTTTCAATTTAATCCATTTTGAATTCAGGCTGTAATAACAAAATGTGGAATAAGTCAACGGGTATGAATACTTTCTGAAGGCACTTAGGTTCCAGGCAAAGGTGCTTTGGCAGTGAAAACTACATATGTTTTAGAAGTCTAATGTCACTGAAACGTGTGCGATCGATGCTACAAACAATATGTGCCCTTGGGCCCGTATTCATAATGCATCTACAGAGTAGSAGTACTGATCTAGGATCAGGTCCACCCCCAGTCCATTCATTATAATCTAAAAGGCTAAACTGATCCTAGATCAGAACTCCAACTCTGAGAGGCTTTATTATGAATATGTGCCTTTGTGTTTTTAAGTTCCTGTATGCTTTTTATCAGCACAGAGACTAGACAGAACTGTGGATCTGTACTCCATTCCCCTCCGGCAGTATAGAGGCCTCATCTGTCATTTGGTTCTTTTTACACTCTTTCCGCTGTCCTCGTGCTTTCTCAGTCTCTCTGTCTGGGCTGGAAGCAGCTCCGGAGTCGTCGGAACGTGCTGGAATCAGCATGGAAATGACAAAAATATTCCATATTTTGATAACTGAAGTTGAGGGYTGGATTGGGGAGAGTTGTGCATCTTTCTCGATAATCGATCCTCTTCGCCAATGAGAAAAAACAGACCTAATAGTGAACATCTGTATTTCATTGGGTCATTTCAGTTGGAAGATGGTTCATAAGACCTAGCAGCAAACTCCAATTTCCAGATAGAAGGATTTACCCTCGCTCCAGTTCCCAGAAATTTACACCACAGCCCAACTCTTGKTTAAAAAACGATGACATCAGTCAGTTAAACAGCCAGTATAAGTGAGGATTATCTTCACACCTTGTAATGTTAGTCTCTCTGCCACATACAGCGACTACAAACACTTTCCTGTTTATGTCAGGAAATAAGGTCAAATTTAAGAGGAAATTAGCATGTTTGCCGTCAGATTATCTGAAACTCAATACTTATTAATCCTACTCTCATGCATGCCATAAAATAGATACCTTGTGTTTGTATGTATGTTTGTATGCGTGCGCTCGTGCATACCTTTCAAATATTAAAGACCAATCATTCACTCAAACATATAACCATGGCTAGAAGTTTTTTCTGGACCTCGTGACCAGAGCAGRAAAAACTCTGGTCCTTGCAATAACATTAGAGGCAATGCAGACTGACCAAAGCCTCCATCTGTTCCCTCGTAACACGAACCACCAGAACTCCCGTTTATATTTTKATTCCCCCCTTCTTTTTTAAAGCTCCCACTTTTTCTAGCAGGTAGTCATTTCCAAGCTGACATGCAACCAGACACACTGAACGGCTCATGGTAAAAGTCCAGAAACAACACACTCACAGCCTCCTCTTACCTTCCMAAAACCCCTTTTTCTCCTGTGACTTCTCAGAGGAAGGTAAACACCATTTTGCCGTGGCAGAAATGTGATTTCATTCTGCTGCGATAGCAAGTTCTGCCGTCTAGCTCTTTTCTTCTCCCGCTCCTTCTTTTCCAACATCTGGATCCTAGTTCCTCATTTATTTATGTAGTATGCCTGTTTTTGTGGGACTTTAAAAGTCCTTTACCTTTTTCCCTTGGCAGTTTCGCCACCAATTTGACAATTAGATTTTCGCCATAACTGGTGAACTCGRCAATTACATGCTCGACCACAGAGTCTCTCCAAAATAGAGCGGTGCGGCTCATATGGCACACAGAAATAGAATAGTTKTCATGTCTGTTTGGATGGCCGCCCAGCTAAAACTATGCTCAGCCGCTTGACTGACAGAGGGATGTGGGCTTTTTTCTCCCCAAGAAAAATCTTAGGGTCACGAATCCTGACCAAAGACTGAGGCAGTTGAGCTCCCAGTTCCTCGGTTGGGCTGCGAGGAGAGAGGAGGTTGCAGGGCAGGGACAGAGGCTTGTGCCTCGACAATGAAAACTCCAGGGGACACTTAACATTTAAGATGCTGACCTGAGGCTGGGGTAAGTCTGGCAAACACTCTCTCCTATTTGCTGACTGGGAGATCACATAAGACGGAATGGGGGTCTTGTGAGGTTGTCTGTACTTCTTTAAGAGACTAACTTCAATATAACTTAGTGATGGGATAAACTTGAGAGTTGTCTATTACTGCCTGGTATCTGACTAAGTCTTAGAATCATTCGCCTCATACACACACCACTAAGCTCATCAGTAGAAAGCGGAGCTCATGGCATCTTTGAGACTGTTTCTCACTGTTACTGCTGTTACTGTGTCGGTTGATACAGAACCTCTGCACTCTAAAACATTGTGGATTAAAAACAACCCAGTGTTGGGTAAATAGTGGACAGAACACATGTTGAGTTATTTTGACCYACTTAGTTGGGTTGTTTTCTTTGAAGACAGGAGGTGTGGCTTATAGTGGGGGTGTGGCTTTCAGGTAGTTATTTTTGGCCAMGTGTAAATTGCATTCCTGWTCATCATGTTAAGTTCRTACACTGMATATTTCAYTTTCCTTAAATAWTTTTGCACAATACATGATCTAACATAAAATTAATAAAACATTATTTAAGTATTATAACAAAGTGGTAACTTTCCCAACATTGGGACATGCATAGGTACTTGATGAACTCATACGGCTCACAAACGTTTCAGTGCTCAACTTAAAGATAACAATACAACAAAACATAAGAACCGGAATGACATTTACTCTCACGGGTGGCCAAAAAGAWCTATCTTAAAGCCACTCCCTTACTAARCCATGCCTCCAGTCTTTTGATCTGATCCAGTGGCTCATAGCTCAATAACCCAGCATCAATAACCCAACAACCCAACTGAGTGACCCAACTGGCTTGGTCAAAATAGCCCAATTTATGTTCAATATTTACCCAAATTGGGATGTTTATAACCCCACTTTTTTGTGTGTGTGTGAGACACATTACAATGGCATCTCCCATGGCAATGCTATCATCATCTGCAGGTCCCGGATATTTAAGCCCTAGTTCAAACAGCGCTCTATCGCCGCACTGAACTAAAAAATATGTAACTTTCTATTTGGAAGAGCAGAGACAGAGTGCCAGCCAAAACAATAGAGTGCGCCTCGGAATTTGATGAAAGTTTGTCAGCGTCTGCCGCTCTTTCGGTGAGGTACGGGTGAAGCACACCKCTGTTTCATACAGTGCGCCAGAGCAGTTCTTCCACTGTCGGGAGAAATGGTAATGATTGTTAATATATTTTAATTGCATGCAAATAAAGGTTTMTTCTCTACCACAACGGAATCATGGCATCCGATTCTGTAAGAGGTCCCTGTCATGCCTGTATTCGACCAAAAACCAACGAGGAAGTCTGCTGCAGTTTTGAGAGCGGTTGTATGAAAACAATCAGTATCTCAATCAAAGCTCTTAACCATGCCAGTCCGTTCTTATTTCTATTCAGTTAGACTCGCCATAAATTCGGCGTCTGAACAGTGCGTAACTGGAGGACTTTGTGCCTGTCTGGGGCACTGTGGAAGCGCTGATACCGATATCACCACGTCCTCTTTCTCGTACGTTTTAATGGAGTGGTGAACTTTTTGATAATTCCAATGAGTCTATACATTTCAATTGACCAAATCACCGACTGGTATCACAGTTGTAAATACGATATAATAACATTGTAACATAGTGTACCTACATTGTAATTACTCTGCGTTTCTCAGCTGTTCATATTAAGCACATGCTCCGCTACCCAGGCATGGGAAAGCAGCCTCCATTCAATATTCGGGTGCATACAGATGGTCTTTTCCCCCCATTTAGAATGGGCCATTCTAAATCGAAACTGATTTTACATATTAGTAAAGACAAGAATTGAGAATAGTCTGATGGGTGAAAATATGATCACTTGAGAACAACGGGTGCAGCCTTGAGACAAGGAAAAGTGTGAACTGTTTTTTACTTTCTCAAATCATCAATAACCATAAGTCCCATCATGCAGCCCATATTAGTTTTGATTTCTAAGATATTCTAAGGTTTGTATCAACCACAACTAAAGTTGGCAAATAACTCTAAATCTAGCATATAGGACCTGTTTCAAATAACTCTAAATCTAGCATATAGGACCTGTTTCAAATAACTCTAAATCTAGAATATAGGACCTGTTTCAAATAACTCTAAATCTAGCATATAGGACCTGTTTCAAATAACTTTTATGCTCAACATAGCCACTTCATATGCACACTCACTCAGTAATGGGAAAAATATCCTCTCTATTTTAGTTCAATTATATTCTTCTCACTATAAAATCATATGATATATACTGAACAAAAATATTAACGCAACATATAAAGTGTTGGTCCCATGTTTCATGAGCTGAAATAAAAGATCCCAGAAATGTTTCAAAGTTTATTCCTCTAAAATTGGTTTGCATCCATTAGTTGAGTATTTCTCCTTTACCAAGATAATACATCCACCTGACAGGTGTGGCAAATCAAGAAGCTGATTAAACAGCATGATCATCACACACCTTGTGCTGGTGACAATAAAATGTGCAGTTTTGTCACACAACACAGCTGATGAAACTGATGAGTATTTCTGTCTGTAATAAAGCCCTTAGTGGGGAAAAACTCATTCTGATTGGTTGGGCCTGGCTCCCCAGTGGGTGGGCCTCTGCTCTCCCAGGCCCACCCATGGCTGCGCCCTTGCCCAGGGCCTCATTMATTTATTTAAATTGACTGATTTCCTYATATGAACTGTAACTCAGTAAAATACTTGAAATTGTTTCATGTTGCGTTTATATATTTGCTCAGTATAAAATAATGGCACGGGACTGATAAGCATAGCTTGTCTGCTAAATGAAATAGCCTACAGCTTACAGAATGGCACATAACAGAATATGAGGCCTACTGTATGTTATCTGGCTCTTCTGAAATACATTTTCTTCATATCTTGTTTCTTTAGACCTGCCTATAATGGATGTATTGTGATGGTATATATTAAATGGATTTATTAGACTTTTTAAAATGTAGATGTTTSAAAGGCGCGTATCAGTGGCTTGTAGGCGCCTTGTAAGCTTGGAGGCCTGGAGATGCTAAACATGTTTATGTTMATTAACGGTCAATTACTGTGAGACCGGGCCGGATTAATTCATGTGCTTAATTTTAAGAAGTTATTTGGCCACTTTAGTTGTAATATACCTAATCAAAACATGTAGGCATATGGGCTAGGCAACATAAGGCATGTGCTGTTTCTTACCTTACTGCATACAAGCTTGGCATCATTCACAAGTGAAAATATATAATTCACAAGTGATAGGCTAATGTTGTCACCCATCAGACTATTCTTGAYTTAATCTTGTCTTTACATATAGTATACTAAATACTAATCGTGTGAAATTTGTTTTTATTTAGAATAGACCATTATCATGCACCTGTCTTGAAACAGGGGCAGAGGTATAAAATACATGTCATCTAGGCACATAACGAATGGAGGACGSTTTTCCAGTGGTTCATTTTCATACCAGCCARGTAGTCTATACTCCTGTTGTAAAGCGAAGCAATGTGCTTAATATTAGGAAAGCTAAKAAATAAATATAGTAGGGCTAGCCTATTGAAAGCTGATGGGATCCTCCTCTTTTTAATAGAGGCCATAAGAACTCTGTTTTCTCACACAATTGCATAGCCTATAGAAATGTTGAGCAACATGAGCTCATGGGATCTTAATAAGTGTTTGATTAGATTTTCGATTACATTTGCATTGTTGTCAGAGTGATTAGAGGCACAGTAGAGTGCTGAGTACCAGGCAGTGAGCACGTTTGGTAGGCTACTAATAACCATCAGCAGCATCCAAGCTTGGAGAAGCCTAGTTACCATGACTAAACAGTCACATGGAATTTGACTGCGGTCATGACTCGTGACCGCCGGTGTGGCGGTAAAACAGTCACCGAAACAGCCCTAAGACCGGCAGTCGTTTGCATGACAATAACCGTCTGATGAAATTTCATGACTGCCACAGCCCTAGTGACACCACTCATAACTGTACAGGGAATCATGTGCTCTAACAGAGAAACTGCTAACTCATTGCCCCCCACATCACCCATCTTGCCAATTGCTGCCCTCAAGGCTTCATCAAGGCCTACCATGTCTCTCATAGACCAATATGTGCMAGGCCAAACCACTCAGTGGATCATAGACCAATATGTGCCAGACCAGACCATTCAGTGGATTATTGACCAATATGTGCCAGGCCAGACCATTCAGTGGATTATTGACCAATATGTGCCAGGCCAGACCATTCAGTTGGATTATTGACCAATATGTTGCCAGGCCACCATTCAGTGGATTATTGACAATATGTGCCAGGCCAGACAATTCAGTGGATTATTGACAATTGTGCCAGGCCAGACCATTCAGTGGATTATAGACCAATATGTGCCAGGCCAGACCATTCAGTGGATCTCGATTCCCTCTTTGTGTCCCACTGAAAATATGCATGTTGTGTGGTTTTATTCAGAGTTAGGCCTGGGCTGCAAACCACTGAGGCCATTGCTGTGGAAGCTGTAAATCTGTGTGTTGGGTGTGGGTGGGTGCTGTGTAAGATGACAATGATTATAGTTGATTATTGGCCGGGGTAGGCCGTCATAGTAAATAAGAATTTGTTCTTAACTGACTTGCCTAGTTAAATAAAGGTTAAATACAATTTTAAAAAGTAGGCAACAATGATTGATTGGTCTCTGTGTGTGTCTGTGTGTCTGTGTGTGTGTGTGTCTCTGTGTCTGTGTGTGTGAGTGTGTGTGTGTGCGCTTGTGCATGCACATGTTCATGGTCGTATGTTATGTGTGTATGACTGGCTGCTTGCCTGAGGCCACATTAGCAGAGGTCCTCACTCTCATTCTTCTCTGGCCTGTTGAACAGCTGGGAAGGGGAGTGGCCTGCCTGACTGACTAACATGAACCACACATGTAGATGTGGCCCCTAGCTCTGGCCCAGTGGCGGCTGCTGAGGGGAGGACAGCTCATAATAATGGCTGGAACAGAGCGAACGGAATGGCTCAAACCATGGAAACCATGGAAACCACAYGTTTGATGTTGTTGATACCTTTCCACATATTCCGCTCCAGCCAWTACCATGTGCCCGTCCTCCCCAATTAAGGTGTCACCAAACTCCTGTGCTCTGGCCCCTGACTGTACTCCCATACTGTTTAATTAGCTTCTCTCTACAAGCGTGGTAATTGGTGGATTCCACTTTAAAAACCTCCTCTCTCCTTCACAACCCTCCACCCATAGTCACCACCCATCATCGTAAGAGGGCCATGATGGGGTAATGTGTTGTCGTGACCACTGTCTGATCATGGGTATAGATAGCATGGTGGGTGTGGCTCAGTCCATTGACCACTGCTATACCGTGCATTTGAAAAGTATTCAGACCCCTTGACGTTTTCCATGTTATGTTACAGMCTTATTCTAAAATGTATTAAATACATTTTCCTCTCATCAATCTACACACAATACACCATAATGACAAAGCAAATAGATTTAGATTTTTTGTGTGCAAATAAAAAATAAAAAAAATGAAATATCACATTTACATAAGTATACATGTGGGACCTTATATATATATATATATAAAAAAACGATTTGATAAATTTTAGAATAAAGCTGTAATTTAACAAAATGTGTAAAAAGTCTAGGGGTCTGACAAGGGCTCTGAATGCTCTGTAGTAGGAACCCGTTATGCTTCAGCTGATGCATACAGTATATGTGTTTGATTGTAATGTCTAGCTTGGCTGGAAGCACTGTGCTTGATGTAGCTAAWCTAGCAGAGGTTCCTCCAGGAAATAAATGGAGAATGGACCTGTACAGAGACATAACATACAAAAATATCCTTGTAAATAGAATATAACTAAATATACTGAACCATTTAAGGCTGGCTTCCCAAGACACATATTCTCACATATTTGGCTTAATCCCAAGACTCTAAACTTAATCTGTGTCTGGGAAAGCGGCCCATAGAGTTAACCTGTTATGATTAACGACTGTTGTTTTCTTAACCCATCACCATGAATTTGAATGATAACATATTGGYCTACAGTTAGCATTTTGCCATGCGTTGTTCCACCAGTGGCTTACTCCGTTGTTATTGTCTGTCTCTCCTCTTCTGTCTGCATCTGTGCGGCCAAAGCGTGTGTCAAGGCGAGGTCAGTTCGTGTTTCGTTCCCTACCCTCTGGAGTCCCTTGGTTTAATCCATCGCTCASACAGTGTCGGCCTGCTCTCCTCCTCACATTTACAACCCGAGGTTATACTGTGTTATTCTCAATGGAAGTCCAGGGCCTGTATTCACAAAGCGTCCGAGTAACAGTGCAGGATGTAGTATCAGTCTTGCCTTTTAGATCATAATAAACAAGACAGGGAGGGACCTGGGAGACCTGATCCTAGATCAGCACTCCTACTTTGAGATGCTTTGTGAATASGTTGTCTGGTTGATGAAGCTAGCACCGCTATGGCTTTTATAGACTATAAAGGAGGTCTCACAGATTTCTCCCTCAACCCGAGCCCAAAGGCAGAATACACTATGAAACTTCAAGGCAAGTCCTCTTTTATTTTCTCAAGTTGTTTTTAAGGAAATGTCCACTGCCAAAAGAGTAAATTCGTGCAATCCCTGATGAATTACAAATGTTTCAGAAGTCAGCTAAAACTGAMGTGGTTGGCATGTTTAAAGACACAGTCATGCTGTCTTTAGTAACTTTAGTCAGKACAATACTTTGCCAGGTTAGCAGGACGTTCCTACGTGAAACTCCAGGCACAAAAACAAAATGTTTTTTTTCTGTTCACTTTCATCAACCTTCTCCGTGGGGCAGAGATGATGGCCAGGCCCATTCCATGACAATTTTAGAAATATTCCAGGCAGACATTAGCTTGACACCAAACACCATCAGTAGCTGATGCCGGGCCGACCCTCAGAGAGGACGTTTTTTTTTAATGCAGGTCAACGAGAGAGCTTTGAATTTGGTTAACAAAAAATGTAATGGCTTATTTGCTACCTGTGGCTTATTTGATCGAATATAAGTTTTGTAATGCTTAGGCTGTTATGAGTGTACTGATATAAATTGGACACGTGGCATCCCAGCAACTTTGACAAAAAAAACTATATATGGGAGTTGTGCCTGTTGTTCACACATTCATCTGCTCTCTCATTGCCTAGAATGGTCGCACCTGATCTTACCTCCTCCCACTTYCTTCYATTTTTGAAGACATTTATTTTGAATTGTTACAGCAGTCACTTGATCAATCAGTAGTATCTGATCAACGTAATGGATAATATGTGCCGACTTCCAGCTGTTGACCTTTTAACCCGGGGAGTTTAACGTACTGCCCTCAATAATGTCTGTTTCTGTCACTAATAATAAACAAGTGGGTTAGCATGACATGAGATAGCCTTACCCTTCTGTCTCTACCTTCATTTGCTTCCCTCTTCACGGTCTACCTCCACTGCCTCTCTCTATACCCCCTTCTCTCTCCCTAAGTTCTAATTGGAAAGCTGAAGAGGTCTATGGCTGGAAGGTCTTTAGTGTTAAACTACTGGGAGATGGAGTATGGGAGTTGTGTTAGGGGGTGAACGTAGAAATCCATTGTGTGTGCAGTACAAATGAGGTAATATCTATCTCCTCCTCCTTACAGTCAGTGTTGATGCAGTGGAGGTTCCTCAGGGAACCTTGTGAGGGAACTCTTAACTGCACCACAAATTGCACCCTATATCAAGGATCATCAACTAGATTCATCCGCAGGGACCATTCTTTCATGAGCAGTTGGTCAGGGGCCAGAACATAAAACCTTTCAAGCATACATTGTATATGATCACATATACAGGTAACTGCCAAATAATGGAACCACTTGTGTAAATGAGAGATACATAGCATAATGAAAGCAGGTGCTTCCACACAGGTGTGTGGTTCCTTTGATTAATTAAGCAATTAAACATCCCTCATGCTTAGGGTGATGTATAAAAATGCTATGCAGGCCATTATTTTGGTTACAATGGCTATGCGCCCATAGGATGACAGGCATGAGTGGTCACTGAATGGTTTGATGAGCATGAAAATAATGTAAACCATATACCATGGCTTCTCAGTCACCAGATCTCAACCAATTGAACACTTATGGGAGATTCTGGAACGGCACCTGAGACAATGTTTTCCACCATCAACAAAACACAAAATGGTGTTAAATCTCTCCGATACAGTTCTAGACACTTGTAGAATCTGTTCCAAGTGCATTGAAGCTGTTCTGGCTCGTGGTGCCCCGACGCCCGATTACGACCCTATTTTCGTGTTTCTTTTATTTTGGCACTTACCTGTCTCTCTATTATGCTATTACTCTATTATACTTTGGAACAGACTTCCAAAAATATAATCACTTGGAGCTGATATGCTGGTGTTTTTACAGTCTTTTATGTCCCCTCCACATAGTGTACTACTTTAGACCAGGCCCTCCCCCATATAGTGTACTACTTTAACAGCCCCCCATATAGCTGTTACTACTTTAGACCAGGCCCCCCATATAGTGTACTACTTTAGACCAGCCCCCCCATATGTGTACTACTTTAGACCAGGGCCCCCCATATAGTGTACTACTTTAGACCAGGGCCCCAAATATAGTGTACTACTTTAGACCAGCCCCCCATATAGTGTACTACTTTAGACCAGGGCCCCCACTATAGCGTACTACTTTAGACCAGGCCCCCCCATATAGTGTACTACTTTAGACCAGGGCCCCCAATATAGGTACTACTTTAGACCAGCCCCCCCATATAGTGTACTACTTTAGACCAGCCCCCCCATACAGTGTACTACTTTAGACCAGGGCCCCATATAGTTACTCTTAGACCAGCCCCCATATAGTGTACTACTTTAGACCAGGCCCCCCCATATAGTGTACTACTTTAGGACCAGGCCCCCCTAGACGTGTACTACTTTAGACCAGGGCCCCCCCCAGACAGTGTACTACTTTAGACCAGGCCCCCCCATATAGTGTTACTACTTTAGACCAGCCCCCCCAGATCAGTGTACTACTTTAGACCAGGCTCCCCCCATATAGTGTACTACTTTACGAGCCGCCCCCCATTACAGTACTACTTTAGACAGGCCCCCCATATATGTTACTACTTTAGACCAGGGCCCCCCCAATAATTAGTGTACTACTTTAGACCAGGGCCCCCCCAACAGTGTACTACTTTAGACCAGGCCCCCCATAAGTGTACTACTTTAGACCAGGCCCCCCCAACAGTGACTACTTAGACAGGGCCCCCCCAGACAGTGTACTACTTTAGACCAGGGCCCCCCAGACATGTGTACTACTTTAGACCAAGGCCCCCCCAGACAGTGTACTACTTTAGACCAGGGCCCCCCCAGAAGTGTAACTACTTTAGATCAGCCCTCCCCTATATAGTGTACTACTTTAGACCAGGGCCAATGGGGCTTTATTCAAAAGTAGTGAACTATAAAAGGAATAGGGCACAGCACTCCTCACTCTCTCTGGTTTTTGTGCCTCTCACCACTTCCTTAACAAGCTGGTCCATCCTTTAGCGATGGTAGCCTAACCTCCTGAGAATGTGTCTGTTTTACCGTAGGCTTTTGACTGTGTGTGGAAACAACACGAACAAAAACACCTCCAGAATTCTACTTGGGCTCTGAAATGATGGTTTGTTTTTTTGGGCTGTGCGTAGACCCAGGTCTGGGCATGGCCCCCCTCCACCTGCACACACACACACACACACACACACACACACAACCGCCCTCTCGCTCCAGGCCCTCACTTTCTGTGTGGCCCTTTCAATGTAAATTAGTTCCACCCACTGAGGAACACAGGGCAGTGTCCGCTCAGGCATATTAATGGATATGAGGGCCGTTATTTACGTCATGGTTGGTGTCAGTGGAGGGGAGAAGGCTAGACAGCAGTTGTAAATTGCATTTGCATTGCTCCTGTGTTTTGTAGGTCTGTCATTCTCATATGAAAGCAAAGAAGAGAGGCAGCAAACAGGGCAAAGCCATTGCTAAGCGTTCCATCTAACTGGGGAGGTGTCACGGAAACGCCAGGACGTCTCGGGAAGAGATTTACGGGAGAAGATTGAACCAAAACACAGATTATCCATTATTTTGATCAGATACTCAAGTGGCCGCGCTAACAATTAAAATAAATGTCTTCAAAAATGGAAGGCAGAAAGAAGGAGGCAAGGTCAGGTGGACCATTCTAGCCATTGAAAGGGCATAAACGGTTTCCACTAGTTACCACAGCCACAAAGCTGTTTGTAAGAATTCATGAAAACAAAAATTGCTTTTTTGATTTTAATTTAAGTTAGGTTTAGGCTTAAAGTTAGCAGTTTGGTTAAGGTTAGGTTAGGTTTAAAATCATATTTTATAGAGATAAAATTGTAAGAAATAGGCTGGGTTCAAGACTTTGTGGCTGTGGTAACTATGACGAACTGGAAGAACTCAGATATAAAGTGTTTCTTCTCAAAGTGCCGGGATGTCACGTGTCCTAATTATATCAGTACACTCGTAACAACCTAATCATTACAAAACTTCCATTCTATCAAATAAGCCCCACGTAGCAATAAGCTACACTTCAATGTTTTTTTAACTAAATTCGCACACTCTCCTTGACCCTCCATACCAACACCTCGCTTGGTTAGCCGAAATAATAAGAAAAAAAAAACGCCACCTGCGACAAGACAGATTTTTGGCCCAGTTACCCCTCTCCCTTTGCCTGTTCTTCTCTGACCAAAATGGTGTTGTCCGGCATGGCTGAGAATTTACTTCAAAGGACCTTTTGGTCTGATAGTTGTTTCTTGCCAAAGGAGCTACACATCAATCTCATTAAACCTTTCAGCAATAGTAAGCCTGGTGCTATTAGACCAGAGTTTAAGGTCAACTACCCCACTTAAACAATTTCTCTATATTAAAAGCCTACGTCGTGTTAGAAACATTAATTCTAGTCTCAAAAGTGACTAAAAAATAGGATAAATTTTGGTCATAAAGTCTGTCTCGTCCAAAACAGAGTTTTGTAAGTGAGTTCGTCACAACTTACTGGAGGTTGGGTTATGGATTACAATCATGCACACTTGCCCACTAACATGAGAGAAGCAGATTACGATTGCTCTCTATCCAATCATATAGCAGCCAGACACCTCCCGACCCGTGAGACAGACCTTGCCGCCCTTGCGCACAAAAAAAATGCTAGGTAAATTTGGACAGAAACACATACAGGGATTATTTTTCATCACATCCCAGTTCAGGGCAAAGTTTACATACACTAAATTAGTATTTGTAGCAATTGCCTTAATAATTGGTTTAATAAATTGCATGTGTCAACATGGCGTTAGCCTTCCAACTTCCCACAATAGTTGGGTTTTGGCCCATATCCTCCTGACAGAGCAGGTGTAACTGAGTCAGGTTTTTACGCCTCCTTGCTCGCACACGCTTTTCAGTTCTGCCCACAAATTTTATCTAGGATGAGGTCAGGGCTTGTGGCTTGATGGACTCGAGCTCCACATCCTAACTTACTCTGTACTTTGTTGTCCTTAAGCCATTTTGCCACAACTTTGTGAGTATTGCTGGGGTCATTGTCCATTTGGAAGGACCCATTTGGAAGACCAAGCTTTAACTTCCAATGGCTTTGATGTCTTGAGATGTTTCTTCAATATATCCACATAATTTTTCACATTTCCTCATGATGCCATCTATTTTGTGAAGTGCATCAGTCCCTCCTGCAGCAAAGCACCCCCACAACATGATGCTGCCACCCCCGTGCTTCACCGTCTGGATAGTGTTCTTCTGCTTGCAAGCCTCCCCCTTTTTCCTCCAAACATAAACAATGGTCATTATGCCAAACAGTTCTATTTTTGTTCATCAGACCAGAGAGCATTTCTCCAAAAAGTACGATCTTTGTCCCCATGTGCAGTTGCAAAACGCTGTAGTCTGGCTTTTTTATGGCGGTTTTGGAGCAGTGGCTTCTTCCATGCTGAGCGGCCATTCAGGTTATGTCGATATATAGACTCGTTTTACTGTGGATATAAAAATCTTTTGTACCAGTTTCCTCCAGCATCTTCACAAGGTCCTTTCTGCTTGTTCTGAGATTGATTTGCACTTTTCGCACCAAAGTACATTCATCTCTAGGAAAAGAATGCGTCTCCTTCCTGACGACGTATGATGGCTGCGTGCGGTTCCATAGGTGTTATTATACTTGCCTACTATTGTTGTTAACAGATGAACGTGGTCTTCAGGCTTTGGAAATGTCTCCCAAGGATGAACCAGACTTGTGGAGGTCTACAATTTTTTTTCTGAGGTCTTGGTTGATTTTTTTTGATTTTCCCATGATGTCAAGCAAAGAGGCACTGAGTCTGAAGGTAGCCTTGAAATACATCCACAGGTGCACCTCCGAAATTGACTCAAATGATTCAATTAGCCTATCAGAAGCTTCTAAAGCCATGACATCATTTTCTGGAATTTTCCAAGCTGTTTAAAGCACAGTCAACTTAGTGTATGTAAACTTCTGACCCACTGGAATTGTATACAGTGAATTATAAGTGAAATAATCTGTTTGTAAACAATTGTTGGAAAATTACTGCAAAAATCTCTGAAGCTGGAGACTCTTACCTCCCTCACTAGCTTCAAGCACCAGCTGTCAGAGCAGCTCACAGATCACTGCACCTGTACATAGCTCATCTGTAAATAGCCCATCCAATCTACCTCATCCCCATACTGTATTTATTTATTTTGCTCTTTTGCACCCCAGTATCCAACTTGCACATTCATCTTCTGCACATCCTACCATTCCAGTGTTTAATTGCTATATTGTAATTACTTTGCCACCGTGGCCATATTATTGTATACCTCTCTTATCCTACCTCATTTCACATGCTGTATATAGATTTTCCTACTGTATTATTGAGTTGTATGTTTGTTAATCCCATGTGTAACTCTGTGTTGTTGTATGCGTCGAACTGATTTGCTTTATCTTAGCCAGGTTGCAGTTGCAAAGGAACTTTTCTCAACTGGCCTACCTGGTTAAATAAAGGTGGGAAAAAAAGAAAACAAAAACTTGTGTCATGCACAAACTAGTATGAGCTCCAAAAGCTACTAGTTTACGTTATAACAAAAAAATTGCTGAGACTGGTTTGAAAAACAAGTTTTAATGACTCCATCTTAAGTGTATGTAAACTTCCGACTTCAACTGTGACATAGGCGCACGAAAGGTAACTCACACTCTTGCCTTTTTAAAGCCTTTTTAAAGTGTCCATATTAACATATGTGTTGACCATACACACAGGACAAATTAAGCTGAATGACATCTTACTACTCTACAAGTGGCCAAAAATAATTATCTGTAGAGTACGCATCCCGACCCAATGCCCGTTACTTACGCATGAACACACGTATAATCCTACCAAGTCTTTCTATCGACCCAGGTGCAGTCACTACCACTTTTAGGTCACACTTACCAAGATAAACAATGGTTTGTTTGTGCCCAAATAGATGGGTCAAAATAACCCAACATGTGTTCAGATCCAAATTTACACAAAATTTGGTGTTTTTTAACCAGCATACTCGACAGTCAATACTCTTTTGTGTTCACACAGCAAAGACCTTCAAGTCGTCAGCCACTCAGCCTTGTTCAAAACACTCCTAACAGAAGGTGGCAGTACCGTTGTTTGGCAATATATGTCTATCTGTGTTCCTTATGTTTATGGTCTAGATTACAATGTTAGTGAACTAGCTAGCCTGCATTAATGTTGCTATTTTGTAGAAACCCTTGTTGTACTAGCCGGATGGCCACAGCTAGATAACTACTAGCAAGATGAAGAAACTATTTAATTCACTTGCTATAATCCTTAATGCCAGTCCTGAGCCATAATGTTTTAGTGCTGTCCAAAACATTTAGCATGTTCGCTAGCTGCGACAACATAACTAGACCTACAGAATGGCACCGGAGGGGTATGTAGCTGTTTTACATGCTCCTAACCAACTGTGCTATTTTGTTTGTTTTTTCACGTTGATTGTAACTTATTTTTGTACTTATTTTGTACATAATGTTGCTGCTACCGTCACTTATGACCGAAAATAACATCTGGACATCCGAACAGCGATTACTCACCTCGAACTGGCCCGTTCTTGGGAACGGGCCCAAATCGCCGACATTTGAGTGAAGAAAAGATGTCGGGCTGCCTTCGGAGAATTCGTAGGCGAGTGAGTAAACCCTCTCTACCATCAGTCCTATTAGCCAACGTGCAATCATTGGATAACAAAATGGATGAGCTCCGATCAAGGATATGTAATTTTTTTTAACCTTTATTTAACTAGGCAACTCAGTTAAGAACAAATTCTTATTTACAATGACGGCCTATCCCGGCCAAACCCGGACGACATTGGGCCAATTGTGCGCCGCCCTATGGGACTCCCAATCACAGCCGGATGTGATACAGCTTGGAACCGAACCAGGGACTGTAGTGCCACCTTTTGCACTGAGATGCAGTGCCTCAGACCACTGCGCCACTCGAGAGCCCTGTCCTACCAACGGGACATTAAAACTTCTTAGAGATAGCCGTCTCGTTAACGGGACAGTTAACGGGACAAATCATGCAGCTCCTTGTGTCACGATCGCAGATTTTAGAGGAACAACAGATGTCGGTACATATAAGTGTCTTATATCGGTTAAAAGCTTAAATTCTTGTTAATATAACTGCACTGTCCAATTTACAGTAGCTATTACTGCGAAAAATGACATGCTATTGTTTGAGGAGAGCTCCTAAAAAAACACTTTTTTCATAGGTTTGATAATTKCACCTGTGTACATACATTCTGAAATCTTGCTCTGATTTATCATCCAAAGGGTCCCAGAGATAACATGAAGTGTCGTTATGTTARATAAAATAATATCCTAAAAAGGTCCTTATAGCATGCACGATCGATTTTATATTTCCACTTGTTCGATTTGCAAAGAAAGGAATCTGTGAAAATCTAACCCTAAACGTTGGTTCAACCACTCAAATCACGTTCGTATGTATTCCTCAGAGATCCTAGAACGTAACCAGACTTCACAATATCATTAGGGGTGTAGTATAACTTCTTGACGCTAGGGATCAGTTTTTTTTTCTTTTTTTTTCTTCTAAATAACGTTCCCAAGTTAAACGGACTATTTCTCAGGTCCAGATCGTAGAATATGCATGTAATTTACAGATTAGGATAGAAAACACTCCAAAGTTTCCAAAACTGTCAAGATATTGTCTGTGAGTATAACAAAACTGATTTTGCAGGCGAAAACCTGAGGAAATCTAACCCGGAAGTGATTTCTTTTTCTTTTTAAATCTGTGTTTCATTGCCCGTCTTTCTTCCATTTAAAGGGGTATCAACCAGATTCCTTTTCCAATGGACTTCTCAGGCTGTGCCCAGTCTTTAGACATAGTTTCAGGCTTTTATTTTGAAAAATAGCGAGATTCTTCAAAACTAGTCAGGTGTCCTTTGATTAGTTCCTGCGGCGAGAGGCGTAGCTCTCCATTTTCTTTCTCTCTTTTATTGAATGGGTTACGGTCCGGTTGAAATATTATCGATTATGTTGTTAAAAACAACCTGAGGATTGATTAATAAAACATTTGACAGTTTCTACGAACTTTACGGATACTTTTTGGAATTTTCGTCGAACGGAACGAGGCGTGGTTTTCTGAACATAACACGCAGCCCAAATGTCGTTTTTTTGTTATAAAAGTAATATTTATCGAACAAAAACAACATTTATTGTGTAACTGCGAGTCTCGTGAGTGCAAACATCCGAAGATTATCAAAGGTAAGCGATTAATTTTATTGCTTTTCTGATTCTCGTGACCATGCTAATTTGGGGCTAGCTGTTCTAGCATTGATTGATACACTCACAAAAGCTTGGATTGCTTTCGCTGTAAAGCATATTTTCAAAATCTGACACRACAGGTGGATTAACAACAAGCTAAGCTGTGTTTTGGTATATTTCACTTGTGATTGCATGATTMYAAATATTTTTWGTAATATTTGGCGCCCTGCAATTCAGCGGTTGTTTAGGAAAAGGATCCCGCTAAAGGGATCCGTAGCGCCAAGAAGATATCCTATAGGACACCAAATTTGATCAGAGAGTGACGCCTTCATGGCACGTCGATGACGTGGCCGGTCTTCATTTGATCGACTTTATCTTTGTCAAATAAGCACCAATCGGGGTCAAACAAAGCTAGCTAGATAGCCAATTAATTGGGCTTTACGGCAGTGTCGGGACCCTGTATCTGTCGCAAAATGTAGCTGCTAATCTTGTGCGACAGCAAGCCTTTTCCTTTTGGACAAAAATTATAAGAATATGGAGAGTTATGAAGTTATGAAAACTGGGTGTTTTGCAAATGTTGAACTTATAATATGGCTACTAATACTGGMAAAACTAAATCAAATTCCAAGTATACAGATTTGACGATATTCTTGCAGAAAAATGTAATGTGAATGTGAATGTCTCCTTCACGATTTTCCCAAATGTACCTGGGTGACTTCACACTAAAAGTCATGTAGTTTGCTAACACTTCAAGTTATCCGTCTGCACATACTCTGCTGCCATCTTGTGGACACCATCGGGGCCTTTCTATTGCATTTCAAAGATGGTGGTAGAAAAAAAAGTAGTTTTTTTCTTTGTATTTTCTTCTACCAGATCTATTGTGTTATATTCTCCTACATTCAATTCACATTTCCACAAACTTCAAAGTGTTTCCTTTCAAATGGTACCAAGAATATGCATRTCCTTGCTTCAGGCCCTGAGCTACAGTCAGTTAGATTTGGCCAGGTATTTTCAGTACAAAAGGTATTGTTACCTGGCCACATTTCATCTTATCTCCCCATTCGTCAGGTGATGTCTTCATGACCATAGGCCTTAATACCAGAATGTCCCAAGTTGACAATAGTGCCCCACTACCTGACCATGTGTTAACTTGCCTCCAATAAGGACAGTATGACAATAAGGGCTATAGCCATGTGTTGTGTGGTCTCTGCCCCTTTCATTATTAATAAGAAGTTCTTGCTAGCCTCTGTTGTTTGGGTGTCGGGTATAGCAGCGATCTCCATTTGTTGAAAGAGACTCAGGATCCAGTTGCAGCCTAAGAGTGTGTCCAAAATGCCACTATTGCTGAGATAGTGCACTTTTTTTTTTACCAGAGCTCTATGGGCCCTGGTCAAAAGTAGTGCGCTATATGCGGAATAGGGTGCCATTTGGGAGGCAGACAGACTTTCTTAGTGTACCTGCGACTGGCGCTTAGAACCATCCGGGGCCTCTTTTAGCTGTTTAGCTGTGTGTCTCAACCTAGGCTTCTCTCACTCGTCATATTTATGTATTTAGCCCACTATTGTTGATGGACAAGGATCTTAGAATGCATTTGGATATTTCTCTTGGCTTGCCGGTCATCTTTCAGCAGGTATGGCAATTCTGTCATCCACTATTTATAAAGTCAAGGGAAAAAAGTTATTGCTATTTTTTATTACAGTATTAACATGACAGTGTGTTCGTTTTAGCAGGCTTGTGGTAAAGCTATTGGGTATTTAGGGGCCGGTTTGATTTGGAAAAAAGGGGGAATAGTTGGCTCTTGGTGTCTAAGCATTTGAGCTGGTTGGGAAACACTTTGAGATTATGCTCACTTTGAAGCAGAGTTTCAATCATTCTAAGCTTATCTGTCCACACTTGTTACCATGACATTTAACAGAGCAGCTGACCTCAGAGCACACTTGTGTTTATGTGCCTTATTTTACTAGGCAAGTCAGTTTAGAACAAATTCTTATTTTCAATGACGGACGGCCTAGGAACAGCGGGTTAACTGCCTTGTTCAGGTGCAGTACGACAGATTTGTACCTGGTCAGCTCAGGGATTTAAACATGCAACCTTTCGGTTACTAGTCCAACGCTCTAACCGCTAGGCTACCCTGCCACCCCTGTGTGTTGAGGGTGTGTGTGTGTATACAAGCGTGTGCGTGTATGAATGTTTGTATGTGTATGTACAGTACCAGTCAAAAGTTTGGACACACCTACTCATTCAAGGCTTTTTCTTTATTTTTACTATCATCTACATTGTAGAATAATAGTGAAGACATCAAAACTATGAAATAACACATATGGAATCACGTAGTAACCAAAAAAAGTGTTAAACAAAATCAAAATATACTTTATATTCTTCGAAGTAGCCATCCTTTGCCTTGATGACAGCATTGCACACTCTTGGCATTCTCTCAACTAGTTTCATGAGGAATACTTTTCCAACAGTCTTGAAGGAGTTCCCACATACACTGAGCACTTGTTGGCTGCTTTTCCTTCACTCTGCGGTCCAATTCATCCCAAATCATCTCAATTGGGTTCAGGTCGGGTGATTGTGGAGGCCAGGTCATCTGATGCAGCCCTCCATCACTATCCTTCGTCAAATAGCCCTTAAACAACCTGGAGGTGTGTTTTGGGTCATTGTCCTGTTGAAAAACAAATGCTTCTCGGTGGGAACCACACATGCAAAGATCATCCGTTCACCTACTCTGTGTCTCACAAAGACACGGCAGTTGGAACCAAAACTCTCACATTTGAACTCATCAGACCATAGGACAGATTTCCGCCGGTCTAATGTCCATTGCTGATGTTTCTTGGCCCAAGCAAGTCTCTTCTTCTTGGTGTCCTTTAGTATTGTTTTCTTMGCAGCAATTCGACCATAAAGGCCTGATTCATGCAGTCTTCTCTGAAAAGTTGATGTTGAGATGTGTCTGTTACTTGAAATCTGTGAAGCATTTATTTGGGCTGCAATCTGAGGTGCAGTTAACTCTAATGAACTTATCCTCTGCAGCAGAGGTAACTCTGAGTCTTCCCTTCCTGTGGCGGTCGTCATGCGAGAAGTTTCCATCATAGCCCTTGATGGTTTTTGCGACTGCACTTGAAGAAACATTCAAAGTTCTTGACATTTTCCAGATTGACTGACCTTCATTTACATTTACATTTAAGTCATTTAGCTGACGCTCTTATCCAGAGCGACTTACAATTTGGAAAGTTCATACATATTCATCCTGGTCCCATGGGGAATGAACCCACAACCCTGGCGTTGCAAGCGCCATGCTCTACCAACTGAGCCACACGGGCCAGACTTCATGTCTTAAGTAATGATGCACTGTCGTTTCTCTTTGCTTATTTGAGCTGTTCTTGTCATAAATGGCTGGTCTTTTACCAAATAGGGTTGTCTTCTGTATACCACCCCTACCTTGTCACAACACAACTGATTGGCTCAAACGCATTAGGAAGGAATGAAATTCCACAAACTAATTTTAACAAGACACACTGTTAATTGAAATGCATTCCAGGTGACTACCTCATGACGCTGGTTGAGAGAATGCCAAGAGTGTGCAAAGCTGTCATCAAGGCAAAGGGTGGCTACTTTGAAGTATCTAAAATCTATTTGATTTGTTTAACACTTCTTTGGTACAACATGATTCCATATGTGTCATTCATAATTTTGATGTCTTCACTATTATTATACAATGCAGAAAATAGTAAAAATTAAGAAAACCCTGGAATGAGTAGGTGTGTAATTTTGACTAGTACTGTGGTGTGTGTGTGTGGTGTGTGTGTGTGTGTTGTGGTGTGTGTGTGTGTGTGTGGTGTGTGTGTGTGTGTGTGTGTGTGTGTGTGTGTGTGTGGTGTGTGTGTGTGTAACCTGACCCAGCCTGATCTAATTTTCCGGGGGTTAATATGAGACCACTGTCCTCTGAGGGAGAGAACAGAGCCCTGTAGGCAGCAGACCACTAGTCCTCTGAGGGAGAGAACAGAGCCCTGTAGGCAGCAGACCACTAGTCCTCTGAGGGAGAGAACAGAGCCCTGTAGGCAGCAGACCACTAGTCCTCTGAGGGAGAGAACAGAGCCCTGTAGGCAGCAGACCACTAGTCCTCTGAGGAGAGAACAGAGCCCTCTAGACAGCAGACCGCTGGTCCTCTGATATGACGCCTTAGGAAAGAATGCTCCCAGGCCCAAATGCTTGACATGTTTTGGTAGACTACCGTCGGCCTGACTTGGCCTTACAAGGAAGCCCTCTTATTTAGTCAAATCAATCTCTGACTGGAGAGTCAGTCATCATCTCCCAAACTGGTGACTGACAAGGCTCCAGAGGGCAATTAGGATTATTGGGCATGCAAAGAAAACCAAACTCAGGGTCTCTCTCCAAAGCCGTATTACTGTGTGTTTTACATGGTCTCTCTCCAAAGCCGTATTACTGTGTGTTTTACATGGTCTCTCTCCAAAGCCGCATTACTGTGTTTTTACATGGTCTCTCTCCAAAGCCGCATTACTGTGTGTTTTTACATGGTCTCTCTCCAAAGCCGCATTACTGTGTGTTTTTACATGGTCTCTCTCCAAACCGTATACTGTGTGTTTTTACATGGTCTCTCTCCAAAGCCGCATTACTGTGTGTTTTTACATGGTCTCTCTCCAAAGCCGCATTACTGTGGTTT
Organism: Salvelinus sp. IW2-2015; assembly: GCF_002910315.2. Lineage (NCBI taxonomy): Eukaryota > Metazoa > Chordata > Actinopteri > Salmoniformes > Salmonidae > Salvelinus > Salvelinus sp. IW2-2015. The sequence goes on from NC_036853.1 coordinate 1,068,893, forward strand.
TACATGGTCTCTTCCAGCCGTATACTGTGTGTTTTTACATGGTCTCTCCAAAAGCCGCATTACTGTGTGTTTTTACATGGTCTCTCTCCAAAGCACATTATGTGTGTTTTTACATGGTCTCTCTCCAAAGCCACATTACTGTGTGTTTTACATGTCTCTCTCCAAAGCCACATTACTGTGTGTTTTTTACATGGTCTCTCTCCCAAAGCCACATTACTGTGTGTTTTTACATGGTCTTCTCCCAAAGCCACATTACTGTGTTTTACATGGTCTCTCTCCAAAGCCGCATTACTGTGTGTTTTTTCATGGTCTCTCTCCAAAGCCGTATTACTGTGTGTTTTACATGTCTCTCTCCAAAAGCCGCATTACTGTGTGTTTTTACATGGTCTCTCCAAAGCCGCATTACTGTGTTGTTTTACATGGTCTCTCTCCAAAGCCGCATTACTGTGTGTTTTTCATGGTCTCTCTCCAAAGCTCGTATACTGTGTGTTTTACATGGTCTCTCTCCAAAGCGCATTACTGTGTGTTTTACATGGTCTCTCCAAAGCCGCATACTGTGTGTTTTACATGGTCTCTCTCCAAAGCCGCATTACTGTGGTGGTTTTACATGGTCTCTCTCCAAAGCCGCATTACTGTGTGTTTTTACATGGTCTCTCTCCAAAGCCGCATTACTGTGTGTTTTTACATTAGGGGCCTCTCAGACCCTGTGTGTGCGTGTTAGGATTGGGTGATGTTTGGGGAGACCTCTTCTATGACATTCTACTCCAAATATCGCCATATCCGATATAATTCTTCTGCGGTGTTAATGACAAAATCATTACAGACCGTAGAATAGTTTGTGCTTATTAAGAACATTATAGTACATTCTCATGAAATAATCTTTGTGTCGAAAAAAATAAGGCTTAGTTAATTAATTTAGACTTAATTTTCAACATATTGATATAGCCAGCTGATAAACTGCACAGTTTTTATTTGTAAAGTTCAATTAGAGTACAGTCTTGCACATCACAATGTATCGTCTTGTATTTCACCATATTTCGTCAATGTCAAATATCACAATATTTGATTTAATCATATATCGGCCCAACCCTAGTACGTGCGTTTCACGTTTTATTAGTCGTATGTACAGAGTACACATGGTATACACTGCCCAAACGAAATGCTTAGTTGCAGGTTCCTTCTGGACAATGCAACAACAATAAGAAATAATAAAAGATAAGACTAGGAACATAAAGTAAGTGGCTCAGTAGAATAGAATAAACATTTTAGCATAAGTATAATACAGGAAGACACAATCTATAGTCCAATATTTACACGTGTATCAGGGAAGGGGGGATTAGGGGGCAAGTCAATTGCTTAATATTAGCAATAGTAAATAAGAGTCTGGTAGCAGCAGTTGTGATGTGTGTGTAGCATGAATATATATGTGTGTATGTCTGTGTGTGTGTGTGTGGTATGACTTTGCCACACTCGAAACGGCTAGGAAAAAAAAGTTTTCCCATATTTCAAAAGAGAAAGCTATTCAGKGCAGTGGAGTCCCAAAAAATTGCAGAGAAAGCAATGTTAAATAGATTTCAGAACTGAAGGAGAGTGGTCTGGCTGGTCTAGCAGTAATGCTGCTCTCGGTACACATGTCTACTGTGTCGGCCTACTAGCCTTTGATGCAACCTCTGTCTATCTTTCCCCACTGTCACCCTCTCTCTCACTCTGTCCAATAAAATCTGAAAATGCCTTAAAAATATATAGTGCCTTCAGAAAGTATTCAACCCCCTTGACTTTTTCCACATTTTGTTGTAGTTACAGCCTGATTTTAAAATGGATTACATTGAGATTGTGTCACTAATCTAAACACAATACCCATAATGTCAAAGCACAATTTAGTTTTTAGAAAAGTGTACAAATTAATTTAAAATGAATAGAAAGCCTAAATAAATTCAGGAGTAACAAATGTGCTTAACAAATCACATAAGTTGCATGGAATGCAATTATAGTGGTTAACATAATTTTTTCAAGCCCATATTCAACCACAAAGACCAGAGAGGTTTTCCAATGCCTCACAAAGAAGGGCAACGATTGGTAGATGGGTAAAAAAAAAAGCAGACATTGAATATCCCTTTGAGCATGGTGAAGTTATTAATTTGGCTTTGGGTGGTGTATCGTCCAGTCACWTCAAAAGATACAGGCGTCCTTCCTAAATCAGTTGCCGGAGAGGAAGGAAACCGCTCAGGGATTTCATCATGAGGCCAATAGTAATTTTAAAACAGTTACAGTTTAATGGCTGTGTATATGAGAAAACTTAGGATGGATCAACAACACTGTAGCTACTCCACAATACTAACCTAAATGACAGTGAGTAAAGAAGGAAGCCTGTCCAGAATATGAATCCTGGTTGCAACAAGGCACTAAAGTAATACGGCAAAGAATGTGGCAAAGAAATGTACTTTTTGTCCTGAAGGCAAAGCATTGTGTTTTGGGCCAAAACACAGCACCACTCTTGTTATGGGTATGCTTGTCATCGGCATGGACTGGGGAATTTATCAGGATTTTTTTTAAAAACGAATGCAGTTAAGCACAGAAAAAATCTTAGAGGTTCATTTCMCTTTACACCAGACACTGGGAGATGAATTCACCTTTCAGCAGGACAATTACCTAAAACAAGGTTTCCCAAACTTGGTTAACTTTCACTATGTGTATTGTGTGTAGATGGGTGATGGAAAATAATTGATTTAATTCCATTTTGAATTCAGGCTGTAACACAACACAATGTGAAATATGTCAAGGGGTGTGAATACTTTCTGAAGGCACTGTAGTGTACTACTTTTTACCAGGGCCCCTAGGGAAGAGGGTGCCATTTGGTACACGGGCCATGTGATTTTAGACCCACTTGCAGATGAAAGGCTGAGGTTATTTCTTAGCAGGAGCAGTATTATTAGTAGCATCGGTGTACACAACATTATTGTGCCCTTGTGCAGCCTGTTTGTTTGTGTATGCATGTGTTTGTGTATGCATGTGTTTGTGTATGCATGTTTTAGGATGAAAAGAAATGGAATAGAGATATGCACAGGTAAAATCCCAGAGGAAAACCTGGTTCAGTCTGCTTTCCAACAGACACTGGAAGACAAATTCATGTTTCAGCAGGACAATGACCTAAAACACTAGGTCAAATCTACACTGGAGTTGCTAACCAATATGACATTGAATGTTCCTGAGTGGCTTAGTTACAGTTTTTACTTTAATTGTCTTGAAAATCTATGACAAGACTTGAAAATGGCTGTCTAGCWATCATCAACAACTAACTTGAAGAATWAAAAAAATTATGATTGGCAAATATTGTATAATCCAAGGGCCTCATTTATCAATATGTAGAAACTATTCTAAAATACTACTTACGAACAGAATTTAGAATGGTTGTAAGGATAAAAAAAGTGTGATTTATCAAACAATCCTACTAGCGCCATACACACACCGGTAGGAGATAACCATYGATAAATACCGATCGTTCTCAGCCTGAGTGCTCGTGCCGACCTTGGCTGTTGGCATTTCAAAAGGCCCTTAATGAACTATATATGGTCCAAATCATCCCTTTAAAGCCCGTGGGGATTATATACAACAGTGCTAGAGGTGCTAGTGTCAGAGATCGAGTACAACCAAAAGGTTTTTATTTGGCTCACTCTGTTGTGGCTTGACCAGTGAAATAGCTACAAAGAGAGGACCATTGGGACAATTCAAGTTGCTTCAGCAATGGCAAATGTACTTCAAATGTGTAGGCAACACTCACCAATGTGTAGGCAACACTCACCAATGTGTAGGCAAAACTCACCAATGTGTAGGCAACACTCACCAATGAGCCATCCATCTGGGCTGCAATCTGAGGTGCAGTTAACTCTAATGAATTTATCCTCCGCAGCAGAGATCACTCTTTCCTGTGGCGGTCCTCTTGAGAGCCAGTTTCATCATAGCGCTTGATGGTTTTTGCGACGACTGCACTTGAAGAAACTTTTTACGTTTTTGAAATTTCATGTCTTAAAGCAGTGGTCACCAACCTTTTCTGAGTCAAGATCACTTTCTGAGTCAAGATCACTTTCTGAGTCAAGATCACTTTCTGAGTCAAGATCACTTTCTGAGTCAAGATCACTTTCTGAGTCAAGATCACTTTCTGAGTCAAGATCACTTTCTGAGTCAAAATGCAAGCCGAGATCTACCGCTCAGATTTTTTATTAACATGACTTAAAAAACGTAAGCCTGTGCAACATTCACCAATTAAAAACAGCACTGTAGCAATGAGGTTTGTGCAGTAAGCTATAGGCCCAATACATTATTACCACATACTGGCTTTGCTTGAATTTACCTGCCAATGCATTGCTGTTCGAATTTTTTTTTTTTTATTATATTTAAAAATTTGAGGTAGGCTATATGATCACACCGGTAATAGATCCATTGTTGTATTACTTGTGAGGCACAGATGAGTGAGCATACATTTAAATAATTAGCTTTTTATTTTACTGGCCTGATGGTGCCTGCATCTGATGGTCAGTTCCGCGGGAGGGAGAGAGCAGCAGACTGAGGGTCCGTCTCTCTACATCCCTCCACTCTCCCTTTCCTCCACTGACACTGACCAAAAAGGGACACCGTCTTCCAGCTGATGGCGAAACTCGAGTCGCACCGCATTACTTCTGCCTCATGCACAAATTCATGTTGTTACTCCTATGAACAGAGAAAGTGAAATATTCCTTGATATTAAAAAAGACCCAAGCCGCTAATAATAACAACAACGCAAGCCTATAGATACACTGACCACCTCATTCATTACTGCTGCACTGCTTGTTGTAGCGCTGAGTGGAAATAGGAACAACGCGCATTTTATGGCTTATAAAAGTGTTGAATACAAAGTGTTGACAGAGCTGAGTAAGAACTTAAACATGAACTCACTCATAAAAACAGCAGCTCTTTGCTGTATTCGTTGACAGTCTCTCTAGTCATGGTTTAGAAATCTCACAGTATCAATTTTGCCGTAGCTTTCTTTAATGCCTGCTACGTTACTGCAGACTCGGTCATCTGAGCAATCTGATTGGCCAGCGGTAGGCATAGTGCACTTGATTACCTCTCCCGGYCCACAGGGAAGGCAGAGTTTGTACCTTCAAAAACATGAAATGGCAACAGTTTGCCTACCTTGCCCGCATGGCAGCTGAATTGGCTGCACCTACCACCAACAGCCCGAGACTAGTATTTTTTGGGGGGGAAACAAGTCTTTRTCGTTGGGKTTTTTACATAAATGTTTGGCGATCGACTAGAAATGCATTGGAGATCGACAAGTCGATCGCGATCTTCAAGTAATGACGGACTGTCGTTTTCCTTTGCTTATTTGAGCTGGTCATGCCATAATATGGACTTGGTTTTAGGGCTATCTTCTATATACCACCCCTACCTTGTCGCAACATAACTGACTGTCTCAAACGCATTAAGGAGGAAATAAATGAACGTTCATATTGATACATCTCCCGTTTGCATGGAAATGATTGCAATAAATGGTTAATGCACAGATTTGAGACTATGCATGATTGATAAATGAGGCCCCAGGTGTGCAAAGATTTAGAGACTTACCCAAAAAAGACTCAGCTGTAAATGCTGCCAAAGGTGTTTCTAACATGTATTGACTGAATACATATCTAGTCAATATATATTAGTGTTTTATTTTTCATACATTTAGAATAAAATAAAAAGTTTATTCCCCTTTGACATTGGAGTATTTTGTGTAGATCATTGACCAAAAAAAAAAGACAATTCAGTCCATTTTAATCCCACTTTGTAACGCAACAAAACGTGGAAAAGTCAAGGGGGTTGAATACTTTCCAAAGGCACTGTATATCTACAATTTGCAAATGCAGCCGTTTTTATCTCAATTTCAAATAATTTCTGGCTAACAATTATGTACCTGTAAATTGTTTTCAATTAAAATGGTCAAAAATAAACAAAAATAGCTTTTTCTCAAGCAATACTTTTGTGAGGACTGTGTGAGTAGTCTTAGTGGGGAGGGGAAAACTGAAAACAAGCTGTTATTGGCAGAGAGATTTGGATTTCTTTCTTATTGGTCAATKAACTAATTTACTGCTTGGTGATGTCACCAGGCAGGCCAAAACTCCATCCCACCAAAACAGGCTGAGACTGGGCCTTTAAACAAATGAAATGGAGAAACAGGATTATGCAGGTAAAGAGAGACTGCTTCAGAGTGAGACGAATATGAGAAATCAGATGTAAGCCATGTAAGGTCATGAGACCAAGTTGATGAGACAAYGGAGATTCACACAATATGAAGAGATGAGGAAAGAGGGAAATGAAAGGAGCGACAGGAGGAAAGTTCACGCTGTCAGCTACAGATAGACAGGCACACTTAACGTGTCAGACATCCATCTTTTTCTTTGTCTGATGGCAGGCTCAGACTCTTCCTCTGTTTCCTTCCATAATGGACCACTTAAGTRAGGCAGAGAGGGGCTCATATACCTTACCTCATCGATGTCCCAATACGCTCCCCCTATAAGCTCTAGTTTTCTTATGATGTCACCAATGAAACTTGGTTCACTATATACTACCTAAACTTTTCCATTCTGCGTCGTCCTGACATTCACTCTCTTCCTTTTCATACGCTCTCCCTCTCTCAGTCTTTCTTTCTCAGTACCCCTCCTGATTTTCCCTCTGCTGTGTCCTCCCTTTCTCTTCTGCTCTGTGTATTTCCATCCTTCCACCATCTCTTCTCCCCTCTCTCTCTCTCTTTCCCTCATCCTTATATCTGCAAGTCTCCCTCAGAGAGAGAGAGGGCACTAAGAGTTGGCCTCTACCTGGCTCTGGGTGACCCCCTCCCCTCCGTGCTGCGGAGATGGAGCTCTCATAGTAGGGGGCCCTAATTAGCCCTGACACTGTATACAGTGACTCACTTGGCACGGGTCCTTCCTCCCTCCCCTCCTCCCTCGCCTGTCCCCTTAGCTCCACAGGAATCAGCGACTTTTGATAACAGCAACTTCACCCCCAAAAAACAGGCCACCCCTCCCCCCTCCAATGCATTCTCCCACCCACTCATTTCCAGCATTGCTCCGCAAGTGCCTCTGCCTGTCACATCAGCATCCCGTTTGACACCTTTTTGTGTCATTAGCTGCCCAGTGGGACTTTCTGTGGTTAGTGCTGTAGGACCTGAACTATAATAGCTATTGTATCAAGTTATTGTTTGATAGTGGACAATGGAATTTTAAAGGGTGCACTTCCAGGACTTTAGAGGTACTTCGTGAAAATACAGTGAACATGAGATTATATCAGGCTGTAACCCTTACCCTTTACATTCACTTCAAATACTTTTAAATTCGACCATATTAGAATACCATCAAAGATTTCATAAACCTCTTAGGCGTCAGGTAAARTTATGAATTGAATGGTGTGCATCTCCTACAGAAATGTTTGTGTTTTACCCAAAAGGCTCAGACTTTTCTTTTTCCATCTAGCATCGGTGGCTGGCATCRGTGTCTCACATGGCTCCGGTGAACCTGCTCTCACCTGGGGCCAAAGCCAGGCCACTGGTACTTTTCAGCTGTCATTTACAGAGAAATGACAAACTGTGGACTTTAACACCTTCTCACAAAGAAAATGTTTGGATTATGCAGAGGTTGTTGATTCTGCTCTTCACAAGTCCTCACTGTCATCACTATAGCTATGAAAAAAACAATTTCTCTAGTGTAACACTGGTGTAACAGTAAAAAAGTAGCTTTTCACCTGAAAAGCTGATTACGTGAAGCTAGGCTGACTGGGAGCTGTCGCTGCTTCCCGTGGTCCCTTACTCTGTTTGACTGCTCTGTCTGAAATGATTGAGCTGAATTTTGAAGGCTATATTATTTTGACAGACCAATTTAAAGGCCTCATGTGGGAGGTGTGAGAATTAATAAAACATGGCAGTGTTGCTATTTCAACACAAAGCCACATTTAGACACACTAATACAAAATAGGGAGACACGTTGAATGTCCACAACTGATTCTCATTGCACACCTTTTTAATGACAAGTGTTGGAGAACTTTTCTCGAAATTCAACTTTATTTACTTTACTGTACTTTATTAGGCTTAGTTGACAGGGACAATGCACATTTACGTAAAGTTACTCAGCCGTCTAATTTTCAACAGTAGTCCCAGGGCTGGAAGATAAAAAGTATTTCCTGTATTTGGAAAGAGTGCTGCTTAAATATTATACCCAATCTGTTCTGTTGGTGCGAATGTGGTGCAATCCTAACTACCAGAGTTGAGCTCCAAAAACATCATGGCTTTCCACTTCTAAATGCGAAGCTTCTTAGTTCACCCTTACATGATGAATCGGGAGGTATTTCAACTAAACAAGGGAAGCTTAAGTGGACAGGCTAGCTCCGTTCCCATGTGTCCATCTCATACAACAACACAGTTTAAGCACAAACAGAATATAGAGATTGTCCTTAGCTGAAATATTGTGGTACTTTCTCTTTAACGTTTCATTCACATACTTGTTCTCACTCTCTTACTCCTATGGTGATATGTAAACTAGCTAGTTATGCTAGTTATCCCTATGGCTCCTCCTGGACACAAAAGCTGTGGAAAGTTCGACTGCTATGTAATATCTGTAATATCATCATGTGACACGGTAGGAATCTTAGTTTTGGTCAGTGTTTCCCCTWGGACCCTTATTAAGGCGGATTTTCAAAAAGTATAAAATCACCCCTTAGACCTGTGTAGAGGAGAACTCTTATACCTGACGTGTGTGTGTGTGTGTGTGTGTGTGTGTGTGTGGTGTTGCTGCAGTGTTTGAAAACCATGCTGTTTTAAAGTACTGTTTGGGGTGTGGTCAATTGTACTAAGGTATGTGTTTACTTTGATTATCAGTGTCTGATTATTCAAATGTGACAGACTATTTCTATAATTGGGCCCAAAACCTTTAGTTGGTGATGGGGAAATTAAGAGTCCTGAAGCACTGACGCTTTCCAGCCAATTGTGTAAAAAAAAAGTTAATTACACAAGGCTTTGACCAACACAGTGTACAGCAGTGGCACCTTGTGGTCAAAATAATTTAGAACAGCCAAATTATTATAGATGACGTCCCACACGCAGCGTGTGCGCAGAGTAGCCTTTTTGTCTTATACCAAAATCAATACCAAACCAATCAGGTGGTTGTTCGATGAATCAAAGCTTCGGATATCATTGATCACATGCTTCTGATAAAGTGATACAGRCATCAGCACACCGCTTCAAATTAAACTGCTTAGCAATTTCGGTGCATGCCTCGGAGCTCCGGTATCAAACGTAAAATCACTACCCGTAGTTTGAAGATACAGTTATGTTACAGATAGCATAATACTTATGCTACGTGATTTCATACACATAATTTGCTCAAAACTAGGCAGCAGTTAACCAAGTCCATGGGCCTAATAGAAGCAATTTCCCCCCTCTGTTAGCATTGGCAAGCCATAAGATAACTCAAACCTAAAATACCACTGCTACTGTTATCTGGGCAATGCACCACTTTTAGACTTACTTGATATATCTGCTGGAGGGGATTTTTTTTAAATTCTGGAAAGAACCTGTAGATCTTTGCAACATTCTTAAACCTAGGGCAGGTTCTTTAGCCTACTAGCTAGCCCACTGATTATTTGGTTGTTTACTATTTGGTGTTAATCTGCTTAGCCACCTCTAGCATAGATCTTTTGTTGATATGCTGTCTTGGTTCTTTTCACGCAGTTTCCACCGGCTGAGTTATTGCAAGGTTCTGTCAGTATAATGTCATTGTAGACTGACGGTTGCCACGGGCCGCACCGCAGATATTGAGATGAGTGCGATGCAATACTTTGCTCTCACACAGTATCTGTACATGGTCGAGCTTCATGCTTCAACAACGTGGTAGCTACGGGACCAGAACAGCAACATTTAGTCTCTGGCTTCTAGGCTCGTAGCTGTTGTTGAAATCGGTCCAAAATTCTGTTGACTTAGTGCATCGCTGAGTCTACCTTTAATTATGTTAGCATTTGCCTAATCTTTCGTAGACAGACTACGTAAACATAAATGGTACCATAGAGCTGTCATGACTCAACAGGGGATGCGTGTGATCAGCAGAATTAATTCTGGTGCTTTGGTTTTTCGTCACTGGTTATTTGGACCAATCACGATTTTGCAGGTGTAAGCATCTTTCAAACTTGGAAGGGGAAGGAACATTTGGCCCATAAACTTGCCCGTGAATTGCAAAGAGAAAAGGTGGAGTTCTTCGTTCCAGCTTAGATCCTTGTTCTCTTAAAACGTATGGACCTAGAACTTATTAGAACATCTGACCTATTACACAAGACTTTAGTTCTGGGTTAACCGAGATTAGCATTGACCAAATACAGTACCTTTGTCATTATGGCTAAATTCACCTTTAGCATTGAGACACAAACACCACCATGGTGGGCAGTGGCTATCACTAAACCTCCCATAGCACTTCAGTAGTCTGTTCCAGCATTGCTAGCTTTTGTTGATAGCATGCTATGGTTTTTGATAGCTGCCTCTGGCACTGTGACCAGGCTCTGTTAGCGCTGCCTGTGGGTCTCAGAGGACAGAGCCCACATTGAGACAGCCCACTGTGTCTAGACTAGAGCAGAGCAAGGTTCCGTCATGTTCCCACCACCCACCCAGCAATCCTTCCCAGGCCTTCCCCTCCCCATGACAGGCCTGTGGCTGAGGTTGTGACTACGGTCTCCTCCTGTGAACCTCCTCTCACAGCTGAGAGGACTGGCAAGACAGTATGCTGACCGGTCAACCCATACTGTGCATATCAGGTCTATTTAAAGTCCAGGGAGGGCAGATAGCTGCTTTAGTTAGATACTGGGAACCCACTCTCCCAAGGGAAAACAGGACTGTGAGGGATCGGTTTRAGAACTTTGTCTTGCACCACTCTGAACTTCGACAGTCACAACAAAAACGTTGAATCAGGGTTATTTTATTAGATGGTAAGTAGGTTTGTTTTTCTTCTTAAACTGCAATTTTTAAGGCATTGCGATTTTATTTCCTTCTGCAACCTAATAAGGAGGCTATAAGGCTGTATTTTGCTTTGTGTTTTTGGCTTGTTTTTTAGGACCCGATTGCTGAATCCAGTCAGTGGTTTCATGCAGAGACTGAAAAGGGCTGAATGTTCCCCCACAATGCCTTAAAAAGTCCTGAACATGTATTTTTAACTGACTCTGCAATTACTAATACCACAGACAATGTTTACACTATCTTTCACAAAAGAAAGGAAAATAGCAATGACTCGGTGTGTGTCAATTGTAAGGTAGCTCAGTTTTTAAATGGCCGACATTCAGGATTTCTTTAGTAATCAGAATAAACTTACAGTTAGGTAGTAACCTTTTGTGCAGTGTATGTCACATGGTTTGCAACCCCATACTGTTAAGGTACTTGAATATGTTGTCGTGAATTAGCTAGATGGATCTCGTGTACGAGGGATGGATACTACATAAGACATCACACATGCATACACACAAAGTGCCGCAATATATTAAAGTGCACACCAGAGTGATTTCCCTCTGCAGTCCTAAGACACAAAACCCACTTGGCGGTTATTTTACCCCACGTGACTAAAACAGAAGTGTCCTTTGTTTCTGCACCTAAGACAACCATCTTCTCCATTGCAGAAAGACATTGGGGCGTTCAGATTTCCTTCTAGACTTGAAAATAACTGATCATCCCAGGGAGCAAGATTTGTCACTTTCATTTGCAATCAGTAAAATGCCTATATGTCAGAACAATGACATGTTCTAATAGTAGCATGTTGTCCAAGTAACAACCTGGCGACGGTGGTAACACGTTAAAGGTATACTACCATCTTCAGGGTCATCGCTCAATACGTCTTTATGTCTATACAATCACTTATGTTGTTTACAAGTATATTAACTGAAAGTCATTTTTGAAGTTGGATTTCATTAAAATAAAGAGTCACGCTTAGAAGGATTATTCAACAAGAACTTGAATTTAGGTACTTTTGAATGTTACTGTGTTATAACATAGTTATTACATAGTTACTAATAGTTACATAGTTACTAAGTCCTTTTAAGGAGTGCAAAAAATGTATAATCCAAGGCCATGAAATTAAAATCAAATCACATTTTATTGGTCACATACACATATTTAGCAGATGTTATTGCGGGTGTAGCGAAATGCTTGTGGTGTAGTGAAATGCTTGTGTAGGAATGCTTGTGGTGGTAGTGAAAATGCTTGTAGTGTAGTGAAATGTTGTAGTGTAGTGAAATGCTTTTGTGGTGTAGTAAATGCTTGTGGTTGTGAAATGCTGTGTGTAGTAAAATGCTTGTGTGTATAATTGTTGTAGCGAAATGCTGTGTGTAGTAAAATGCTTGTGGTGTAGTGAAATGTTGTCGTGGTAGTAAAATGCTTGTGGTGTAGCGAAATGCTTGTGGGTATGTAGTAAATGCTTGTGGTGTAGTGAAATGCTTGTAGTGTAGTGAAAATGCTTGTGGTGTAGTAAAATGCTTGTGGTGTGTGTGAAATGCTTGTGGTGTAGTAAATGCTTGGTGGTGTGTAAAATGCTTGTGGTGTAGCGAAATGCTTGTGGTGTAGCGAAATGCTTGGGGTGTAGTGAAATGCTTGTAGTGTAGTGAAATGCTTGTGGTGTAGTGAAATGCTTGTAGTGTAGCGAATGCTTGTAAGTGTAGTGAACATGATTTTGGTCGTTTGTAGTGAGTAAAATGCTTGTAGTGTAGTGAAATGCTTGTAGTGTAGCGAAATGCTTGTAGTGTAGTGAAATGCTTGTAGTGTAGTGAAATGCTTGTAGTGTAGTGAAATGCTTGTAGTGTAGTGAAATGCTTGTAGTGTAGTGAAATGCTTGTGGTGTAGTGAAATGCTTGTAGTGTAGCGAAATGCTTGTGGTGTAGTAAAATGCTTGTGGTGTAGTAAAATGCTTGTGGTGTAGTGAAATGCTTGTGGTGTAGTCATAACACACAAGCATTTCCAGCACTACATAGCATTCACTACCTACATACATTCGCACAGACCACATACACACTTCAACACACTACAAGCATTCGCACAGCCCAACCATTGACACACACATAGCATTTTAACTAC
>NC_036853.1:1083845-1109292 GCF_002910315.2 Salvelinus sp. IW2-2015
TTACTAAACACAAGCATGTTCACTACACCCAAAGCATTTCACTACACACAAGCATTTACACACCACAAGCATTTCCTACTACCACAAGCATTTCGCTAACACACCACAAGCATTTCTACAACCACAAGCATTTCACTACACACACACAACATTTTACTACACCACAAGCATTTCACTACACCACAAGCATTTCGACTACAGCCACAAGCATTTCACTTCACCACAAGCATTTTCACATACACTACAAGCATTTCGACTACGACACAAGCATTTCTCATACACTACAAGCACTGACCTACACACAAAGCATTCACTACACCACAAGATTTACTACACCACAAGCATTTTACTACACACAAGCATTTATCACTACACTACAATTTCACTACACACAAGCATTTCCTACACCACAAGCATTTCACTACACTACAAGCATTTCACTACACTACAAGATTTTCACTACACTACAAGCATTTCCTACACCACAAGCATTTCACTATACACTCACAAGCATTTCACACACCACAAGCATTTCACTACAACTACAAGCATTTACATACACTACAAGCATTTCACTACTACAACATTTACTACACCACAAGCATTTCCTACACTACAAGCATTCACTACACACAGCATTTCACTACACAACATACTACTACAAGCATTTCACTACACTACAAGCATTTCGCTACACCACAAGCATTTCACTACACTACAAGCATTTCTACACACACATTTACTACACCACAAGCATTTACTACACACAGCATTTCACTACACCACAAGCATTTTAACTACACCACAGCATTTCACTACTCACAAGCATTTTACTACACCACAAGCATTTTCACTACACACAAGCATTTTCGCACAACACTACAAGCATTTCACTACACCACAAGCATTTCACTACACTACAAGCATATTCGCATACACACAAGCATTTCACTACACTCAAGCATTTCTACACTACAAGCATTTCCACGACCTACAAGCATTTACTACACCACAAGCATTTTACTACCCACCACAAGCATTTTAATACACACAAGCATTTCACTACACCACAAGCATTTCACTACACTTACAAGCATTTCTACACCACAGCATTTCTACAACCAACATTACGCTACACCACAAGCATTTTACTACACCACAAGCAGTTCACTACACACAAGCATTTTACTACACACAAGCATTTCCTACACCACAAGCATTCCTACACCACAAGCATTTTCAGCTTTACACCACAAGCATTTTACATAACCACTACAAGCATTTCGCTTACACCACAAGCATTTCGCTACACTACAAGCATTTCGCTACACACAAGCATTTCACTACACTACAAGCATTTTACTACACACAAGCATTTTACTACACCACAAGCATTTCACTACACTACAGCATTTCATACACACAAGCATTTCCACTACACCACAAGCATTTTTCACTACACTACCCAAGCATTTCACTACACTACAAGCATTTCACTACACTACAAGCATTTCGACTAACCACAAGCATTTCACTACACTACAAGCATTTCACTACACTACAAGCATTTCACTACACTACAAGCATTTCATACACTACAAGCATTTCACTACACTACAAGCATTTTACTACCCACAAGCATTTCGCTACACTACAAGGCATTTCACTACACCACAAGCATTTCACTACACCACAAGCATTTCACTACACTACAAGCATTTCACTACACTACAAGCATTTCCCTACACCACAAGCTTTCATCACTACAAGCATTTCGCTACTACCACAAGCATTTACTACACCACAAGCATTTTACTACACCACAAGCATCACATACACCTACAAGCATTTTACTTACACAACAAGCATTCACTACAACCACAAGCATTTACTACACTAAGCATTACTACACCAACAAGGCATTTCAGCTACACTACAAGCATTTCACTACACACTACAGCATTTCACTTACACTAACAAGCATTTCAGCGTACACTACAAGCATTTCACATACACTACAAGCATTCGCTACACTACAAGCATTTCACTACATACAAGCATTTTACTACACCACAAGACATGTTTCTACACACAGCATTACTACACCACAAGCATTTCACTGACACCACAAGCTTCAATACACTCAACATTCTCACAGCATTTCTCCCAGCATTTCCTACACTACAAGCATTTGCTACACTACACAGTTCACCACACAAGCCATTCATTCACTAAGCATCACTCACAAGCATATGCTCATACACACCCAGCCATTCAGCTTTTACACCTACAAGCATTTTGTCGCTACACAGCCAAGGCAATTTCTCCCCAAGCTTTACTACCACAAGCATTTTACTACACCACAAGCATTTACTACACTCACAAGCATTTTAAACTAACCACCACAAGCATTTCACTTACACTACAAGCAATTTACTAACACACCAACAAGCATTTACTACCCAAATGCTTGTGGGAAATTGACTACAGGCTCAGCCATAAACGTTCGACACTTCCTCACGCATCATTGGAGATCATGGACACCAAAGAGATCACTTTCAGTATGACAGCGCTTGACTTGTCACTTACATATGCACCATGGGAGCTGTGACTGGATTGATTAAATCGGACACATTAGACTCCTCTCCTCAATTTGTATGATAATGTAGATTAGTGTTTTTAAGGAGGCGACTTGTCTATTTAAATGGAATGTCTTTCTTTTTTGATTTTCATGGCCACCTGTAGCAATAGTACAATGGTTCCGGTCCTTTTTCGATTGGATAACAGATGTTGCTTAAATATKGCCAAAGGGAAATTGTCTATATGTAATATCAACATTGTGTGAGTTTAATTTATTTAATATGTCCAGTATATTGTGAATTCCATTCTATTATTTTCTGTTACTGTGTAAAATGACTTGTGCAATTTTCATATTAGCGATTAAACAACTAGAGCAAGATCTTTGTCTTGTCATCATGGGGTTGTGGTATTGAATGCATATTCATTTGGCACCGTGACACTATCAGATTTGCTCTCTCTCTAAGGTGCTTAGACTGCAACGAAACAGCTCTCACTTTTTCCACACTCTTACTCACCCATCCCCTCCCCATGCCTCTTACCTCCACATAGTCCCCCCCTTTCATCATCCCCCCATGCTCCTTACTCCAAATAGTCCCCGCTTTCTCATCCATCCCCCCATGTCTCTTACCTCCACAGTCCCCTTTTCTCATCCATCCCCCCATGCCTCTTTCCTCCACATAGTCCTCCCGCTTTCTCATCCATCCCCCATGCCTCAGTTCTCACATAGCCCCCCTTTCTCATCGCATCCCCCTGCTCTTTCCTCACATGTCCCCCCTTTCTCATCCTCCCCCCATGCCTCTTTCCTCCACATAGTCCCCCCTTTCTCATCCACCCCCATGCCTCTTCCTCCAATAGTCCCCTTTCTCATCATCCCCCATGCTCTTCCTCCACTAAGTCCCCCCCTTTCTTCATCACCCCCTACCCTCCAATGTCCCCCTTCCTATCTCCCCAGCTTCTTTACCGTCCACATAGTCCCCGCTTTCTCATCCATCCCCCCCTGCCTCTTCCTCCACATAGTCCCCTTTCTCATCATCCCCATGCCTCTTTTCTCCACATAGTCCCCCTTTCTCATCCATCCCCCCATGCTCTTTACCTCCACATAGCTCCCCGCTTTATCCATCCCCCATGCTCTTTCCTCCACAGTCCCCCGCTTTCTCATCCATCCCCCATGCCTTCTTTCCTCCACATAGTCCCCCGCTTCTCATCCATCCCCCCATGCTCTTTCCTCCACATAGTCCCCGCTTTCTCATCATCCCCCCATGCCTCTTACCTCCACATAGTCCCCCGCTTTCTCATCCATCCCCCATGCCTCTTCCTCCACATAGTTCCCCGCGTTCTTCATCCATCCCCCATGCCTCTTTCCTCCACATAGTCCCCGCTTTCTCATCCATCCCCCATGCCTCTTTCCTCCACAGTCCCCCGCTTTCTCATTCATCCCCCATGCCTCTTTTCCTCCACATAGTCCCCCGCTCTCATCCATTCCCCCCATGCCTCTTACCTCCACATAGTCCCCCGCTTTCTCATCGTCCCACCCATGCCTCTTTCCTCCACATAGTCCCCCTTTCTCATCCATCCCCCATGTCTCTTCCGCTCACATGTCCCCCGCTTTCTCATCCATCCCCCCATGCCTCTTCTCCACATAGTTCCCCGCTTTCTCATCCATCCCCCATGCTCTTTCCACATTCCCCGCTTCTCATCCATCCCCCATGCTCTTTCCTCACATAGTCCCCGCTTTCTCTCCATCCCCCATGCCTCTTCCTCCACATAGTCCCCCGCTTTCTCATCCATACCCCCTGCCTCTTTCCTCCACAGTCCCCGCTTTCTCATCCATCCCCATGCCTCCTTTCCTCCTAGTCCCCCTTTCTCATCCATCCCCCATGCTCTCTTTACCGTTCACAGTCCGCTCTTCTCATCCTCGTAAAGTTCCCTACATTCTCTTGGAATAACAGCAATTTGTCATAATTTTCTCGCCACCAATATCAGCACAATGGAAACAGTGACATTGTTTCAATAGCCCCCCCCCCCCATTCATCTGGAACACCTAATTTGCCTAGTTGCCATTTCACACATGCTAAAGGAATACCAGGTGAGCTGGTGTTTTGTACAGTGTATGCTCAGTGATGGAACAGATGGGATTAATAAAGGGTTTACAACCCTGCTCTTTTATACTTTATGTTAGTAACATCTATGATTCACATAACACTCTCTCACCATTTAATAAGGCAAACCACTGCAGCTAAGCCTGTTCCATGTTACTGGGCCAGAGAAGTTGTGGCTACGGGTATCAATAGTAGCCTACTATATGTGCAAACATAGTCTCACAGTAAACATGACATCTGTCTCATTCCACAGCAGGATGTCATTAACTAAATGGATTACAATATGAGACCTGCCCCCCCCCCCCCCCCTCATGCCTTGACAGGGTTTAAAAATGGACTAATCTAAATGGGATACATCAATAAAAGGGAGAATAAGTTGCAGGACTTAAGCGCTCCTTGCTTTGGCTCAAAGTGGAGAGTCACTGGCTGGCAGCAGCCAATAAATTAGAAGATAAGAAGATTGACTCCACTGGCACAATGGGGCTGTAGCAATTCAAACCGGGCTTATTGATAATTGATTACTCTGAGAGAAAAAGAAAGACAAGACAAGAAGAGAAGGCTTTGGGTGAGATCAATAAGAGCGATTGTAGTGGATGCGGTGCCATGGCAAGCTACACAGCCAGAGAGGCAGTGTGTGTGCGTCAGCGCGTGCCATCTGTCTGTGTATGATCATGTTAGTGTTCAGGTCTTTCCATTAAAAAGTGGATTTAGGATTCTAATAAGTATAAAATTGTCAAGCGGATAAATGTTGCGATAATTGTGTTTTACTCACTCTACATTTACTATATGGTGGAATAGAGAGAAAACAAGTGTGTGCTTATGTTTGTATAATAAATGATCATATCTAATGTTTTTTATTGCAGGTGCTTGTGCTGAAGTGGTACGGACACAGTAAGAATGGCTAGTCGGCAGAACTCCAGAATGGCTTGTTCTCAGAGCGTCGCAAGATGGCTAGTCCTCAGAGCTCCAGGATGGCTAGTCCTCAGAGCTCCAGGATGGCTAGTCCTCAGAGCTCCAGGATGGCTAGTCCTCAGAGCTCCAGACACAGTAGCTCTGTTTCATCATCTCCAATGAGGTAAGTGCACCCAACTTGCACTATGCCGATATGACATAAAAATATTATTCTGTAGCTATGGGAGTGTCATCCTCCCATCACGGTCCCATGAGACAGACACACACATTCAAGCACACATGGATCTACACATGCATACACAAACACATGCATACACAAACACAGGCTGCACAAGGGCACAATAATGTTGTGTACACCGATGCTACTAATAATACTGCTCCTGCTAAGAAATAACCTCAGCCTTTCATCTGCAAATGGGTCTAAAAACACATGGYCCGTGTACCAAATGGCACCCTCTTCCATAGGGGCCCTGGTAAAAAGTAGTACACTACAGTGCCTTCGGGAAGTATTCACACCCCTTGACATATTCCACATTTTGTTGTGTTACAGCCTGAATTCAAAATGGATTAAATCTATTTTTTCCCATCACCCATCTACACACAATACCCCATAGTGAAAGGGAACCAAGTTTGGGAAACCCTGTTTTAGGTAATTGTCCTGCTGAAAGCTGAATTCATCTCCCAGTGTCTGGTGTTAAAACTTCTTGTCAATAGGGGGGCGCTGTTTTCACTTTGGAAAAAATCGTGCCCAAATTAAACGGCCTCGTCCTCTGTTCTAGATCATACAATATGCATATTATTATTACTATTGGATAGAAAACACTCTGAAGTTTATAAAACTGTTTGAATTATATCTGTGAGTAAAACAGAACTCATTTGGCAGCAAACTTCCATACAGGAAGTGAAAAATCTGAAAACGAGGCTCTGTTTCAGGGCCTGCCTATTCAACTGGCTTTTATTTATCGATATGTATGCACTTCATACGCCTTCCACTAGATGTCAAAAGGCAGTGGAAGGTTGAATGGGGTGTCTAGCTTGATCTGAGGCCGAATAAGAGCTTTTGGAGTGACAGGTCCGGTRTTTTCTTTTTCTTCGACGGCGCGCGGGGGAGCTCGACATTGTCTTCTGAAAAGCGTTCGGTATACACGGCGAATATCTCTGGCTCTGATTTTATTTGATACATATGAGAAAAACATCATAAAGTAGGTTTTTTCAACCGAGTTTTATCAGTTTATTCAACGTTTAATGGGACTTTTGGAATTTTCCGTTCTTTGCGCCAAGAGAGGATGGGAATGTTCGCGCCACAATGCTAGCCAAGGTTCCTAATTCGACAGAAGAAATGGACATTCTAAAACCAAACAACGATTTATTCTGGAAATAGGACTCCTTGTACAACATTCTGATGGAAGCTCAGCAAAAGTAAGAACAAACATTTATGATGTTATTTCGTATTTCTTTGTGTAATGTTGATGCTATTCTGCCGCCGTGTTGGGTGCAGCGCTGTCTCACATAACCAAAGCTGGTATGTTGTGGTTAACAGTTATTTAAAAAATCTACACAGCGGCTTGCCATTTAAGAACCAGTGTATCTTTCATTCTGAACCATACAACACGGATTTTTATAGTAAAGCTTATGATGAGTTCTTTGGTCAGCATTAACGGTGGTGTCCAAAGAATATCCGACATTCTGGGGAACCAATGTTTGCTACGTAATTCACAATGCTTAACCACGATCTGGCAGCTCTAACTATGCACATTTTCGAACAAAACATAAATGATGGATATGAACATGATGTTATAAGTACTGTCAATCGCATGCACCGTTGTCCCTAAAGGTTAGTGATTATTTTATATCTATTGCTGGTTTTTTGCGAAAAGCTAACCTTTTGCGGTGAGTAAATGCCTTTGTGTTGTTTGGCTATTGTGGTAAGCTTAATATAATTCTATATTGTGTTTTCCGCTGTATACACTTTAAAAAAATTTGGAAATATTGGCTGGATTCACCAGATGTTTATCTTTTCATTTGCTGTACACCATGTATTTTTCATTGAAATGTTTTATGATGAGTATTTATTTATTTCAACGTTGCCTCTCTGTAATTTATTCTGGCTGTTTGGTGCTATTTTTTATGGTGGGGCGCAATGTAAAACTATGATTTATACCTCAAATATGCCATTTTCGAACAAAACATAAATGTATTGTATAACATGTTTATAAGACTGTCATCTGATGAAGTTGTTCAAGTTAGTGATTAATTTGATCTCTATTTGTCGGTTTTGTGAAAGCTACCTAGCGGTGGAAACATGGTGAAAATATGCGGTTGTGGTGTTTGGCTATTGTGGTTACTAATAGAAATATATTGTGTTTTCGCTGAAAACATTTTAAAAATCGGAAATGATGGCTGGATTCACAAGATGTTTATCTTTCTTTGCTGTATTGGATTTGTTGATTTCATGACAATTTATATATATCTGTCCCCGTTAGGCTAGGCTATGCTAGTCAGCTTTTTTGATGAGGAGGATCCCTGATCCGGGAGGGTRATGAAGTAGAGGCAGACTGAACCTCTAAGATTTTTCCTGTGCTTAACTCCATTCGGTTTCTTTTTTATTCTGATAAACTCCCCAGTCCTTAATGATTACAAGCATACCTATAACATGATGCAGCCACCACTATGCTTGAAAATATGGAGAGTCGTACTCAGTAATTTGTTGTATTGGATTTTCCCCAAACATAACACTTTATATTCAGGACAAAATTGCTAGTATTATTTTAGTGCCTTGTTGCAAACTATGCATGTTTTGGAATATTTTTATTCTTTGCAGGCTTCCTTTTTTTCATTCAGTCAATTCTAATATTTTTGGTTATGGAAAATATATTTCACAGGGTTTTAGATGGTACAATGATTCTCTACACTATACATGCTTGTTTTGTCACAAACTGAAATTTGGCGAACTTTTAGAATTTTAGCAACCAGGAAATGGAGGAGCGATTTCTGAACAGTATATCTTTAATAACATTTTTACTACTGAACTTGTTTAGGCTTGCCATAAAAAGGGTGGAATACTTAAGGACTCAAGAGATGTTAGCTTCTCAATTGTAATTCATACTGTATGTACAAAATTCGAAAAACATAATTCCACTTTGACATTATGGGGTATTGTGTGTACGCCAGTGACAATTTATTTTAAAATTCAGGCTGTAACACAACAAAATGTGGAAAAAGTCAAGGGGTGTGAATACTTTCTGAAGGMACTGTATGTAGGGAATAAGTTGCCATTTGGAACACAGCCATTGTATTTTTCCTTTTCTCCTGTTGATCATGTGCTTTAATGGTGACAATATAGAGATTTTGATGTGAGGGCACTTCTCTTCGAGTGAGGAAAAAGGTACACAGTGGTAGTAGTGGCATTCGTGGACTACAGGAAAAGGCGGGCCGGACAGGCCTCCATTAACATTAACGGGGCTGTAGTGGAGCGGGTCGAGAGCTTCAAGGTCCTTGGTGTCCACGTCACCAACGATCTATCATGGTCCAAACACACCAAGACAGTCATGAAGAGGGCACGACAAAACCTTTTCCCCCTCAGGGGACTGAAAAGATTTGGCATGGGTCCCCAGATCCTCAAAAGGTTCTACAGCTGCACCATCGAAAGCATCCTAACCGGTTGCACCACCGCCTGGTATGGTAACTGCTCGGCATCTGACCGTAAGGCGCTACAGAGGGTAGGGCGTACGGCCCAGTACATCACTGGGGCCAAGCTTCCTGCCATCCAGGACCTATATAATAGGCGGTGTCAGAGGAAAGCCCATAAAATTGTCAGAGTGACAATTGTGTGACCCAGTGACCCAAGTCATAGACTGTTTTCTCTGCTATCGCACGGCAAGCAGTACCGGAGCGCCAAGTCTAGGACCGAAAGGCTCCTTAACAGCTTCCACCCCCAAGCCATGAGACTGCTGAACAATTAATCAAATGGTCACCGGACTATTACATTGACCTCCCCTCCATTTGTTTTGTACACTGCTGCTACTTGCTGTTTGTTATCCATGCATAGTCACTTCACCCCTACCTACATGTACAAATGACCTCTAACCTGTACCCCCGCACACTTACTCGGTACCGGTACCCCCTGTACATAGCCTCGTTATTGTTATGTTCTTGTGCTACTATTTTTTTACTTTAGTTTATTTAGTGCTTGTAAGTAAGCATTTCAAGGTAAGGTCTACAGTTGTTGTATTCGGTGCATGTGACAAATACAGTTTGATTTGATATGGTGTCATTTTGCAGTCTCTGCCTGGGTTTGAGAGGTAATGC
The DNA here is from genome assembly GCF_002910315.2 of Salvelinus sp. IW2-2015. Classification (NCBI taxonomy): domain Eukaryota; kingdom Metazoa; phylum Chordata; class Actinopteri; order Salmoniformes; family Salmonidae; genus Salvelinus; species Salvelinus sp. IW2-2015. The sequence continues at coordinate 1,093,745 of NC_036853.1, forward strand.
ACCACGGCCCTGCCACTGTTAGTAATGTGGCTCTGGCTGCAATCAGGGTAGGATATGTTTCAGTTGCCCAGACACACACAGTGTAGAAATAGACTCAATCCGCCCATGCACACAAACGCACTGCGAGGGCTGTTTTGTGTACTGAAGATTCCGACATATGGCACTTGTGTACGACCAGGCARGAACGAGACATGCTCTCACACAATCCCTTTTCAAACAAAGAACAAGCACGTGGCACATCATGACAAAAGAACATACACATAGGYGGATATCACAAACATCTGCATCTAGACGTCCTTAATGGTGGACTCCTTAATGGTGAAACTGACACGTCTGTTTGGGATATTACAACAAAGTTACTGCAAACAACAAACCCATTTTTTCCCCACTGGCATCATTGCACGCGTGATAGAAYAGAAGAATATGTACCGCAAAAAAATATATATAATAATTACCACTCTGCTCGACACACCTCTGTTTCTTCCACAAAACAAAAACTATAACAAAAGGTGCTGGGGCGGACAGTGGTGCCATTTCCCATAATCCGGATTCCATCTTTAACCTATAAATTAACAGAGGATATTATTCCTGCATGCAAACGATTTGGTTGGTCACCCTCTGCCTCAGGTTCCAGCCAGATGTGTGGGTGTATTTGTGTGTGTGTGTGCGCTTTAGAGATTTTATTTTATTTAACCTTTATTTAACTAGGCAAGTCAGTTAAGAACAAATTCTTATTTACAATGACGGCCTACCAAAAGGCAAAAGGCCTTTTGTGGGGATGGGGGTTGGGATTAAAACCTCACACCTGTGGGGAGCGGGGCGTTCTACTAACCAAACCACATGACCTTTGTTTTGGAGGTGTTCAGAACAAGGTTAAGGGCAGAGAAAGCTTGTTGGACACAAAGAAAGCTTTGTTGTAGAGCATTTAACACAAAATCGGGAGAGGGGCAAACTGAGTATAAGACTGTATCATCTGCATATACATGGATGAGAGAGCTTTCTACTGCCTGAGCTATGTTGTTGATGTAAATTGAGAAGAGCCTGGGGCCTAGGATCGAGCCTTGGGCTATTCCCTTGGTGACAGGCAGCAAAGACCCCTCAGAGACACCAATACTTCTTAGCCGGCCCACAAGAATGGAATGGCCAACCAAATCAAAAGCTTTGTCAAAGTCAATAAAAATATCAGCACAACAATGCTTAGAATCAAGAGGAATGGTGACATCATTTAGCATCTTTAAGGTTGCAGTGACACATCCATAGCCAGATTCCATACCAGAGAAAATACTATAGACATCAAGAAAGCCAGTATATTATTGTTGATCAAGAAAGCCAGTATATTAAGTCTTTTGAACACTTTTGATAAACAGGGCAAAATAGAAATTGACCTATAACAGTTAGGATCAGCTTGATCTCCCCTTTAAATAAAGGACAGACCGTGGCTGCCTTCCAAGCAATGGGAACCTCCCCAGAGAGGACAGACAGATCAGAGATAGACTTGGCGATGATAAGTGCTGCAACTTTAAAGAAGAAAGGATCTAAACCATCTGACCCAGATGTTTTTTKGGGGTCAAGTTTAAGGGGCTCCTTTAGCACCTCMGACTCAGTAACCGGCTGCAGGGAGAAACTTTGTAGCGGGACASGGGAAAAACATTAGAAGTGCTGAGAGTTGACRTTATGTGTGCTAGCGTGCATAGGATTACTGTGTGCGAGGTGAGTATATAGAGCCCATTACAGCTGTCAGTCTGCTCTGTGCTGAAGGAAACATCTGGAAGTCTGATGTCTGCCCTGAGGCAGGGCATTTTCTTCCCCCCATGTCCTCCTTCAGGAGGAGTGCATGCASCAAACCTCACTTATTAAAGCACAGCAGGCTGTAAGTCACATTCAAAAGTACTTGACTTACTTCAGGATTCCTTTTGAAGCTCCTAGTGGAGAAAACAGCCTCACTTAGAAGTCTGGATTGGTCAAGATTTGGGACTCGTCACTGTGCACTTAAAGGCTTTAAAAACACACTCCATTGAAAACCTTCTAAATCCCCAAAAATGTAATTTAAAAGGGGTTAAACTTCATACATATGCTTCATCTTATTTATATAAGTGATATAAAAAAATTAAACAGATTGGCAGTCAGATGTTCAGACGTTTACCCTTCAACACATTCGTCTTCAGTGAGGATTTATGGAGGTTCGCATTCAATGTTGTATTACCGCCACAAACTGGACTTGTGTATAATATTTTGTGACACATAATATAAATCTTACCCTACCATCTAAGAGYCAGATCGCAATTTACTGSGGGGAGGCGTGGTCCACAATAGCGGAGGATTGTCAAACTTATTTTTTTGCTTTGGAGAGGGTTGTGTGGTTTTTTATTGGGCAAAGGGGAGGGTAGTGCGTTTTTTCCCCTGGTTGACATTCATTCTTTAGTTGGTTTTACTATGTAATTTCGAACCATCGTGGCCACATTTCCTCCTCAGCTTGCATGCTCCTCCCCTATATCAAGGTGATTTGGTACATCCCTTATGCCCTATGGTTTTCCATGTGCTAACTTTTACTATACCACAGGTATACAATCCAGGTCAGTATAGTCTACCGGTCTAACAGCCTATCCTGGCCTATATCCACCATTCATAGTGAAAATAATGGCTGGTGGACCGTTTGTCCAGATCTGCAATAGGCTAACTAGCAATTGTAACACATATAAAAGCATTCAAAGCTGCATACATTTTCAATATGAATCGACAAGATCAAATAGGAATAGCAGATAGGCAGAGGACAGGCCAGGTGCATCATTGGTCGTGAAAGAACAGTGAAGACATTTAACACACAGCTCAAAAATCCCCCCTATTGATCTTGTTTAGGGACAATACAAGTATCCTCCCTAGACTATAGTAGCCTACGTGAGTGCAACATTCTACTCTAGGCTGCAGTGAAAATGTCATTTGAATAACAGCGTAAAAGCCCTGTGATTTGAATGTTTCATTCGTTTTGGATCTGTTGTCGGTCTACTCGATAGTTTATAAGGTCTAGAAAGGCACAGTAGAAGGCCAGTCTGGCTGTATTCTTACTTCTGATACTGAATGCGCTGTCTGTTTCAGATCATCATTCTTCCAAGTCGTCCTAAAATAATGTGGTCACATATGCTCTGTCCCAGCAGGCTCAGTTATTCAGTAAAGCTCTGATTACTCTCCAATCTGAGCGGATGTTCCTTGCACACCTAGAACGCTTCAATATAGCCTAAATATTTAGAATTTAACTTTTAAATGTATTACTTTTTACATGTGGCATAAACACAACCAGTTACAATGTTTTAATCTGATTAGGCTACTTCAAAAGTCTCCTGTAGGCATGCGCACGTTCATCCAAAATTCCAGCATCGTCAAAATGGCTTGACATTAGCCAGGTTTCCATCAAACCTTTTTATGCAGTAAAGTAGCCTACATGTCAGATAGAAGATGGCATGACATCATGGGAAAGCATGCAGTTTATTAGGCTACAGATTAAATAAATGATTAACTTCACAGAGTGTTGGACGTGCACAGTGATGAGGTCGATGCTCCTTTCAATAAATATGGAGGGTCTTATTCTGGTGACATGATGATCGATGCTTAGCTGCCAGTGTCTCGAACGCCCTCTCCGCCTCCGCCGTCCAATGAAGCCGCTGGCGACATCCTCTCAGTAGGGAGGTAAGAGGCCCGAACACCGTGCTGAAGCCCCGGATGGCCCTTTGAAAATAGTTGCGAACCCCAGGAATCACTGGACYGCTTTCACGGAGTTGGAGGGGGGCCATGTTCTGACTGCGCTGATGCGTTGCTCCTCCATCTCCACTCCCTCTGTGGATATGAGGTAGCCCAAAAAGGACAAGGACCGCTGGAAAARCAAACATTTCTCTTGTTTAACATATAGATCATGCTCCAACAGTCTTCCCAGCACAGATCTGACTAATGAGACATGCTGGACGCAGTCAGCAGAATAGACCAAAATGTTGTCTATATAAACCACTATGCCCCGTCCCAGCATGTCCCGAAACACTTCGATAATAAAGGCCTGGAAGACTGAAGAAGCATTAGACAGGCCAAAGGGCATTACGAGATACTCGTAGTGGCCTGTGGTCGTGGAAAAGGCATTTTTTCATTCGTAACCTGCACGAATGCGCACCAGATTGTAGGCGCTCCTCAAGTCCAGTTTCGTGAAGTACTGCGCCCCGTGCATTTGTTCGATGATGGTTGGGATGAAGGGTAAAGGATAGCTAAACTTAACGTGACTTTATTCAGTGTTCGATAATCAACGCAGGGGCGCAGTCCCCCATCTTTCTTCTTAACAAAAAATAAGCTTGAGGAGGCTGGTGACGTAGAGGGGAGGACAAAACCCTGCTGGAGGCTCTCCTGTACGTAGGTCTCCATGGCCTCGGTCTCCGCACAGGAGAGGGGATAAACGTGTCCTCTCGGGAGGGCTGCGTCAGACAGAAAGTCAATGGCACAGTCCCAGGCGCGATGAGGAGGCAGGCGTGGAGCCTCGGTGGTCTGGACTTTCCCCCGTTGTGGTGTTGAGAGACACCGCGAGACACCTCCTCTGACACTCCTGCGACCAACCCAGCAGTCTCCTCTCGGACCAGAAAATTACAGGGTTATGCCAACTCAACCAGGGGAGACCTAAAACAACAGGGTTATGCCAACTCAACCAGGGGAGACCTAAAACAACAGGGTTATGCAACTAACAGGGGAGACCTAAAACACAGGGTTATGCCAACTCAACCAGGGGAGACCTAAAACAACAGGGTTATGCCAATCACCAGGGAGACTAAAACAACAGGGTTATGCAACTCAACACGGGGAGACCTAAACAACAGGGTTATCCAACTCAACAGGGGAGACCTAAAAAACAGGGTTATGCCAACTCAACCAGGGGAGATCTAAAACAACAGGGTTATGCCAACTCAACCAGGGGAGACCTAAAACAACAGGGTGCGTGGGTGTGTCAATAATCAAAAAGGTGATCTGTTCTAAATTAGTGTAATTTCTGAGGTAGGGTAGGCACTTGTCTTTGTTGGTCTATTGCTGTAATATAGCCTGTTCAGAACTTTTGTCAAGTTTTAAACCATATTTCATTCCGTTGTCCAAATTTAGTTCCAACTGAACTATAATAGCCTGCTCCTGTAACAGATGTATATGTACTCTCYATGCGTTGTGTTTTCTCAAAATAAATCACTTCGGCCAGTGGTCCCAGTTGAGCATCATTTATTTCTGTTGTTAAATGGGAAACAGCACGTTAGTTGTGCAGGGCTTAACAGTATTGATGGCTGTCGATGGCAAAATCCCTTGCATCACATTTTCCTACTGGGCGAACAAAATACAAAAATGCAATACAAAATATAACATGTGTAAATACCTGTTGTTAAATGGGAAACAGCACATTAGTTGTGCAGGGCTTAACAGTATTGATGGCTGTCGATGGCAAAATCTGTAGCATGAAGACAACTGTGTTAGCAGTGGCTTATGTGACCATGACATCGGTGTATGCTAGCTAACACACTTATTTACAGMAATCATATGCCAAAGCACATCCCAGAAAGCCTCTCAATCMCTAACAGGTACCATATACCCACACATGTATAAATCAGTAACGTACAGCAAACTTGTACACATTGTAAAATAGAAAACAGTATTCAGARCGTGACCTACCCCTTGCATCACATTTTCCTACTGGGAARACCTGACGTTCGCGATCTCCYCCTATCTGCAAGCGGGGCCWATCACAACACACCTTATTKTCATCAGAGTTGAACTAACCAATAAGAATGCTTGAACATTAAATAGATTTCTTTAGAGGCAAGTGGAAACATAACCAACCCTGTTACACTCCTATAAACAATGGCCTCTCAATCCCATTTTATTAGGGTCAGATTGAAATTTGCTTGGTGGGGAGGAGTGGTCCACCTTTTTTKAACTAGGCAAGTCAGTTAACAACAAATTCTTATTTTCAATGACAGCCTAGGAACAGTGGGTTACCTGCCTTGTTCAGGGGAAGAACGACAGATTTTTACCTTTTCAGCTCGGGGATTCGATGTTTCAACCTTTCAGTTACTAGTCCAACACTCTAACCACTAGGCTACCTGCCACCCCTGCTTTGGGGAAGGTAGTGCATTTTCCCCCTGTTTTACAATTGCTCTTCTGTTCTTATTTTCCCTATAAACAACGRCTTGACTTACTTTTGCTATTRCCCTAATAAAGTTTTGAACMTTTTGWGAAGTTTTGTTATGGTGTGGCTATTATTAAGATTTAACKACTGCAAGCCTATGATATGAAGGCAGTGTGCACCAGCGCTCCGACTGACTCCAACTGACAGTTGAATTTGAGGTGAGGAAGAATGTTTCGTKTCTACCAGAGTTACTCCTATAATCTAACAACATAACGCGTATCTTTATACAAAATATTCTGAATGAAAATGAACAAACTAACCTCCTTCTCCGAGTCTAGATCAGTATAGCAGACGCAGTAGCCATCTAACATAATGAAATGCATGTCGCTGGCATATCTCTATCTCTCTCTTGGGATAGGCCTAAGCGTCTCTTCCTTTACTGTATATAAACAGGACACTTTGGGAAAAGGGCAGGCAGACATTTTTTTATTATTCATCTGGAGCCTCCCAGCTTAACTGCTGCTGTTGTGGCAAAGGCTGTTTTCCAAYGTGGTGTAATGTTTTTCATGTGTATTTAATGTTCTGAACCCAATAGCAATACATCCTTTTCCTCTGCTGCTCCAAAGCCACAAGGACCTTCAAAATCTCAGCTCATTGAGCCCACATTTTCCCTCCGACTTTGTCCTTTTTTAATGTGGTTCTTCTGTGGTATCTCAATATTTATACTGAACAAAAATATAAATGGAACATGCAACAATTGAAAATATTTTACTGTGTTACAGTTYATGTCAGGAAATCAKTCAATTGAAATAAATACATTTCATTCAATTTTCTAGCAACAGCTGTGGTGGACAGTCCTGCAGTCATCATGCCAATTGCACGCTCCCTTTAAAACTTGTGACATCTGTGGCATTGTTGTGTAACAAAAYTACACATTTTAGAATGGCCTTTTATTGTCCCCAGCACAAGGTGTACTTGTGTAATGATCATGCTGTTTAATCAGCTTCTTGTTATGCCACACCTGTCAGTTGGATGGATTATCTTGGCAAAAGATAAATACTCASTAACAAACATGGATGTAAACAAATTTGTGGACAACATTTGAGAGAAATAAGCTTTTTGTGCRTATGGAACATTTCTGGGATCTTTTATTTCAGCTCATGAAACATGGGACCAACACTTTACATGTTGAGTTTATAATTTTGTTCAGTATATATGTGGTGCCAGACGTTACATGGTGACATTCATGCAAACCAGACATTGACACACATGGTACAATAGAGGTTCCTATTAGCAGAAGTGTGGACTAGTCACATTACTTTTAAAAATCTGATTCTACTGCTTGCATCAGTTACCTGATGTGGAATAGAGCTCCATGTAGTAATGGCTCTATATAGTACTGTGCACCTCCCATAGTCTGTTCTGGACTTGTGKATTGTGTAGAGACCTCTGGTGGCATGTCTTGTGGGGTATGCACAGATGTCTGAGCTGTGTGCTAGTCATTYAAACAGASAGCTTGGTGCTTTCAACATGTCAATACCTCTCACAAATACAAGTAGTGATGAAGTCAATCTCTCCTCCACTTTGAGCAAGGAGAGACTGACATGCATATTATTATTGTTTGCTGTTGGACTAGTAACCAAAAGGTTGCAAGATTGAATCCCCTAGCTGACAAGGTAAAAATCTGTCATTCTGCCCCTGAACAAGATTAAATATCTTCACACCTAGAACAGCCTCCAGGCTTCCATCATAACGGTCAATTTTGAAAGAGAGAAAAAAATAATTACACGGGGGCAGTTTGGTAAATCTAATCCAGTCTGAATCGTCCTCTGGAAAAACAGACATGCTGTGGTAATAATTACATAACCAACGTTTCAATTGTAATACAGTTGTATAGTAATCCTGTGAGAATAGGGTTTAGTGATTTTTATATAGAATCATAGTGAGGATGAACCTTCATGAATCCTGCCCCTTTTCAAGTTCCGGAAGCTGGCTGACAACAGGGCCCTAACTCTCCAGCTATGTATTTCTCTGTATTTTTGTCACTGCGTCTTCGAGTGTGTCTACTCTCCAACCACTGTGTAAATGACTCTCCCTGATCCCCCCAGATGACTTTCCCTGGTTCCTCCAGCCTCCACCTCATCTTCACAGCTTTCTGTCTATAACACAGCTGCTGGCACGGCCGATCTCGTCCTTGGCCCCGAATGTAAATATTTGTTATCTCCCGCAAACTTGAGTGGACTATTTCATCCCTGTTTGGAAACAAACCTATTATAATGATGATTTGCTTAAGCGTTTTACTGGAGGTTTTATGTGTGTACATTTTTGTCCTTCTGGAAACTTTATTCTGAAATGATCTGGACTTATATTGTGTCTTTGTGCCATCGTGGGTTTTTAAGCAAATACACTGTTCATTGATCACATTTCCTGACTGAACCTTAGAATAACTTCAGATCACATGATGATAATCACAAATTGTAGCAGGAATTATATATAGTCATTTCTTTCAGCAAACTTTAGGACGATCATTGACAGCATTAGATGTAAACATGGCATGAGTATTGAACCACACATCCAAACTTGGAGTTTTTCCTGTTTTATTTTTTGTTTTGTTTTTATACAAAAATGAGTCATGTTCACCTGGTGAAATGTTTCTAGGGTATCTGCAAGGCTTGTGATACAAATGGTGGGCAATTAAATCCCCTGACCCTTCCAATCTCCCCTCACCTGTGACACATGACTAATTGGTGCCCACTGTTGAGAGGGGGGTCCAGGTGGGGTGCTGCTCACCTGGTTGCTGGGGTGACCTGATGGGTTGCAGTTTTCAGCAGCCATGGCTGTGTCGTGTCTGCGTCATGAAGACGGGTGCACCATCAAACCATTAGCAGGTGGGCACACAAATACACACAGCTCTACGGGGCTAAATAGCTGGGTCACTATTGGCACCCACAGCTCTATCTGGACCATCAAAGGAAACCTTTTATTTTTTTTACTTTTGCATACSCGAGAGACAAGGTGCAGCAGAAATGAAAAGTTCACATGAGGAAAAAAGGCCCAGCTTTGAGTTGAGCGAGTGAGAGCCGCTTGATTTCCCTCAAGAGCGGCTCCTATTTTCCTCATGTCTCTCCCAATGGAGGAAATCAATCACATGATACTTATTGAGAGTGTGACCTTTGACCTTGAGAGTACCACCCCTGTCCATTAGGAAACAATTGAGAGCATCTCTCCTCTCCAAATTGAGTGGGTTTGGGGAATAGGTATTTGAACTGGTGATCCTCCTTATTATGGATGACGTCTGAAATCTCTGCTTACAGCTTACTTACCATAACGCATCCCCACGTCATCCCACCTCTGCACTGAGGAGAAGAGTGACAGGGTGGTGGAGATGTCGATTCTCGAAGTGCGGGAATAGAGTTCTGATTTTATTTTGTTGACATGGCTTGGTTTATATATGTGTGTGTGTGTGTGTGTGTGTGTGTGTGTGTGTGTGTGTGTGTGTGTGTGTGTGTGTGTGTGTGTGTGTGTGTGTGTGTGTGTGTGTGTGTGTGTGTGTGTGTGTGTGTGTGTGTGTGTGTGTGTGAGTGAGAACAGGAGAGAGAACAGGAGAGAGAACAGTGAGAGAGAACAGTGAGAGAGAACAGTGAGAGAGAACAGTGAGAGAGAACAGTGAGAGAGAACAGTGAGAGAGAAAGTGGGAGAGAAAGTGGGATAGAAAGTGGGAGAGAGAAAGGGATAATGCCTATAGTTGTGTATAGTTGTTTTAACCATTAACTATATCAAACAGTACATATTCTAATAGCCATATTCCAAAGGGGATATATTCAGTTATGTCTCTTTGGATGATTTTCATTTCAGTGCTCCTAAAACAATAGTCTGGAGAAATCAGATATCACCCCACTTGTGACCTCATAAAACCAATGGATTATTTTCTTTAGTAAACAGACCTTCAATACTGGCTGATGTTGAAAATACGCTTGATTGGAATTGTGCCTTCTTAATGGCACAATGATGTTTACATAGGTCTGTGTTAAAAGCTGAAACTCGATACGTGTTCCTAAGGGTCAATAAAAATCATGGCCAAAGAATAGAGCATCATTACCATGGTCCTTACTGCAATTTAGCTCTGAATTAGGCTTTGACGATAGAAATTGGATTTTTGTTTGTTTATAGGTCACACATAATGAAGCTTCCTTTTATGACCAAATGAGAACGGGGTATTATTAGAGATCTCTGTCAACACAAGAGGCAGATATTCCATCTGATGCAATATCCAGTTTTACCCGTTGACTCTGCATTTTCCATGGATGTCAGATAGCCTGAGTTTAGTGTAGAATATAGATTGGTGAACCTCCACCCCCTTGTTAACTCAAAGCAGAGGAGGGCGTTGTAGCGATCAACCTCTCAGCCTCCTTAACGCTGGGTTGATTTCACTCATCCAGGGAAACTCCCAGGAAGCCTCCAGTAAGCCCATATTCATTAGGTTCAATAAACCTGAAGAGAAAGAAGTGTTTGGTCTGTTCGACCCAGTGGATAATGCAGCCTCTCCGACATGGTGAAACGATAGGTTTTGACTAACGATTCCTAACACCACCAGTTATTGGTGGGTAGTTGACCTCACTCCCACACTATTGATTTTGAGATGCCTGGGTAATTCATTTGAAAACTGGGCTGCTGTTGGGGAAAGCAACTAAAGGATAGTGCAACAATGATGAGATCTCATTTCATGGGCAGTGAACTAGACGTTGTGTATGGATATCTAAGAGTCAACTTGGTCTCATAATAGAACCATAAAGAAATTCAGATTCGCAACAGCCTAGTTTACAGTAAATGCAAGCACGTGTTAGGATAAGGTTAGGTTTAGGCATGCTAGCAAGTGTTAGAATAAGGTTAGGTTTAGGCATGCTAGCGAGTGTTAGGATAAGGTTAGGTTTAGGCATGCTAGCGAGTGTTAGGATAAGGTTAGGTTTATGCATGCTAGCGAGTGTTAGCATAAGGTTAGGTTTAGGCATGCTAGCGAATGGTTAATGCAATGGTTAGGCTAAAAGTTAGAAAACAAAAACACCTGGATTCAAACAGCATCGGCCCACATGGGGATATTCCAGTATGCTTGTTTCATTAGAGTAACGATATTGGGACAAGTTACAAATATGTCTCAGTGCTGCCATCTCTGTCATGGCCACCCAAAGTACATGCTCTAAACTAATCTTGCCTGTGTGTGTGCTGTATCGTGTGTATGTATAAATGTGTATCTGTACACACGTGTGTGTGTGTGTGTGTGTGTGTGTGTGTGTGTGTGTATGAGCAGCAGGATGCACTCACTCCAGGTGGACTCGGTGCAGCGCTGGATGGAGGACCTGCGTCACATGACGGAGGTGGAGTGCATGTGTGTTCTGCAGGCCAAGGCCATTGGCGTGGAGGAGGATGCCCAGGGTGAGCTCATCGTGGCCACGCGGGACCATGTGGCCCGCGACAACCTGCAGACGCTGCTGCGGCGGGCGCTGGTGGTCAGCACGGAGCTGGGCAAGATGTTCCAGCGGCTGGAGAAGGGCCGCTGGCAGCGGGTCCACAGCACCGCCGTCCGGGCAAACTGCCACGTGCGCTCGCTGGTGCACGAGTATAGCACCGCCCGTAACACCCCCTCAGAGATGCAGAAGGTGAGGATGGAGGGAGAAGTGGACTGGTCTGGGTAGGAGGGAGGGAGGAGGATGGAGGGAGGGAGAAGTGGACTGGTCTGGGTAGGAGGGAGGAGGGTGGACTGAAAATATACCACGTTTCAATACCGAGAATAATTCAGATATTATCCAGAGAGTCCCGGGAAATACTGCAAAATCGGAAGTCCATTTAAAGCGGYTCAAAACCAAGATATGGTCACTATGCCAGGGTTCTCCCCAAATAAGAGGGGCTCTGCGACCCTTGTCAGCTTGGCTGTGCCACTATGTAAAGATTTCAGAGCAAATTAAACTGATATTTAGTAATAATAGGGTAATTATCTTTGATCAATAATTACATTGTTGTGAATTGCGAAACAGGCCGTTCATAAATTCAGAGCATTATCATGTTCCTCAATTAATTCAGCACATTTCAGCRGTAGGCTATCTCAATACAGAGTGCGCTCAGGACGCACCCCAAGTAGGCTGTAGGTATTGTCAAATCATAGAAACTTTTTAACTCCCGAGTGGCGCAGCGGTCTAAGGCACTGCATCTCAGTGCTAGACGTGTCACTACAGAACTTGGTTCGATCCCGGGCTGTATCACAACTGGCCGTGATCGGGAGTCACATAGGGCGCCGCACAATTGGCCCAGCGTCGTCCGGGTTCGGGGAGGGTTTGGGTTCTTAACTGACTTGCCTAGTTAAATAATAAAAAAAACAGCAGTCAAACAAAAGTCAAATGACCAAAGTTGCTAAGCTTGCTAGATAACCTCCTCCAACTAATGACAGAATATCTCYTATATTTGGCTAGATGGAGTTGATGATTATACAGATAGCAGTGCAGCTCATGAATAACGAGGAGATGAAGAGAGGATATGGTTTAAATATCAATGTATCTTAACGGGGACCAACTCTAATATCTGCCCTCATACAGTTTGTTGATCACACATTCTCTACCGAAGCTCTCATATGGGCAGCAATACGAGACAGCGCAGAGTAGCKAGGGAAATGTTTTAGCTGTATTTTGACATGCATAGGCAAAAGACGTGGTTTGATAATGTAACCTATGGATTACAGAATAAAGTTAGGAATTTGTATGCGCGATAGGAGTCAGGATTTGGGTTGTTTCGCTTCTTCTCTGCTGTACATTTGAACATTGGCCGCATGTAAATGTTCACTATTACAGATCACATAAGCTATTCATGCCAAGAGCAAAATTCGGACTAAAATAATATGAAAACGAGTCTCTGAGAGCCCCCTGTCTGGTTCCATCTTGGATGGGCTGTTGAAGACATTAGCTGCCTCTGATGAGCCTCTCCCTCCAGTAGTTCGTGCAGGTTTCCTGTCAAGTGGAATCACAGTTGCACCGTATGATACGGAGTACTCACTTTATCCATTTTAAAATTATGCTGTGAAAGTCTTGCTTCTGTTACATATAGCTACTCATCCCACAGGACATTTTGTGCGGTTCTCTGTGTGCATAAAGGGATGACCACTAATTGGAGAATGACATTGTTTTCTGCTTTGTGTGGGTGTTCTACTTTCTGTGTGTGTCTAGTGTTTGTCTCATTGTAACCTGAAATGTGTGTTCCTCCTCTTTGAGTGTAGTATGAGAAGTCTTTGCTTGAGAAGTGCATGGAGCTGACCACCATAACAGAGAAGTAAAACATTCATACAAAAACTTTTACTGACCTCTGAATATTGTCGTACACATTTGAATACAGTAGCTCACTAAGTGTTTATGTTCAAGGTTTATCCAAACCCTCTCTTCTACAGATGCCTTCATACTGAGGACGAATTCTTCCTGAARTCCATGAGGGAGGCCATTAACGAGATTCTCACCGATGTCAGCGATTCATTCAGCCACATGATTGACATGGCCCTGGCCAATGAGATCCAGGTATGAGGCTTTGACCACACCCATAACTCTCTTTTTTAGTCATAATTAGGCCTTCAACACAAATCAAATCAAATCCAAATTTTATTGGTCACATACACATGGTTAGCAGATGTTAATGCGAGTGTAGCGAAATGCTTGTGCTTCTAGTTCCGAACGTGCAGTAATATCYAACAAGTAATCTAACAATTTCACAACAACTACCTTATAAACACAARTGTAAAGGAATGAATAAGAATATGTACAWATAAATATATGGATGAGCGATGGCCGAACGGCATAGGCAAGATGCAGTAGATGGTATAGAGTACAGTATATACATATGAAATGAGTAATGTAGGGTATGTAAACATTATATAAAGTGGCATTGTTTAAATTGACTAGTGATAMATTTATTAMATCCAATTTTTTATTATTAAAGTGGCYAGAGATTTRRGTYAGTATGTTGGCAGCAGCTATTCAATGTTAGTGATGGCTGTTTAATAGTCTGATGGCCTTGAGATAGAAGCTGTTTTTCAGTCTCTCTTAATTATAATAAATTATCACAACAGTATCAACTGCAGTGGTGTAAAGTACTTAAGAGTGGGTTCGTAAATTCAATCTGGAGTGCGCTCAGAGTGCCCTCTGGGCGTTTGTAAATTCAGAGCGTTGTCTAGCAACAACGGCAGTCAAGCACCCAAACTAACTGGTAACGTTGGCTAGCTTGCTAGCTATTTCCAGACACAAATGAGAGAACACCTCCCTCCGACCGTTTTACTCGCCTTAGCAGAGCTGGCCAGGCTGATTTCATGTTATCAAGGGTGTTGGTGACTGTAACTGTGCTGCTAGAAACAATTTAATTACGTTTTTTTTGTTTTTGTTTACTGACACCGGCCATATTCAACGGGTGTTGATGGTTCGTAAATTCATCAATTATTCTGCGTTCTGGTCCACTCAAGACGCTCTGAAATCAGAGTAGAGAGCCAGAGTGAATTTACGAACGCACCCTAAGTAAAAATACTTTAAAGTACTTTACTTTACTATTTATATTTTGGACAACTTTAACTAACTCCAATGCATTCTTAATGAAAATAATATACTTTTTACTCCGTATGTTTTCCCTGACACCCAAAAGTACATTTTGAATGCTTAGCAGGACAGGAAAATGGTCAAATCTACGCACTTATCAAGAGAACATCCTTGGTCTTCTCTACCGCCTCTGATCTGGCGGAAATGCTTAGTTTGTCAATTATATCTGCATGTTGGAGTGTTCCCCTGGCAATCTGTACATTTTAAAAACAAGAAAATAGTGCCGTCTGGTTTGCTTAATATAAGGAATTTGTAATTATATATACTTTTACTTTTGATACTTAAGTATATTTTAGCAATTAAATGTACTTTTAATACTTAACTATATTTAAAACCAAATGCTTTTAGACTTTTATTTAAGTAGTACTTTACTGGGTGACTTTCACTTTTACTTGAGTAATTTTCTATTAAGGTATCTTTACTTTTACTCATGTATAATAATTGGATATTTTTTCCACCACTGATGAACTGGTATTAACGAATTGCATATTGAGTTCAATAGAAAATGTAACCCTTATTCAAATAATTAATTTACGCTCAGTTTAAATATCCATAATATAATCATTAATTAGTTCTAGTATTGATCTTCTATATCGTATAAATTCAGAACTTCCTCCTTTCACTGAAATTTAGCTTTGCTGTTTCCCTTTTGGAAAAGAGATGTTTCAATGGTGTGTCAGTGGTTTTGTCATGGTACAATTGTCAAAGTTTCCAGCCCCCAAGTCATAGACGTTTCTCTCTGCTACTGCATGGAAAAGCGATACCGATGCACCAAATCTGGAACCAACAGGACCCTGACA
>NC_036853.1:1110257-1116818 GCF_002910315.2 Salvelinus sp. IW2-2015
TGGTACTCGTGTGTGTGTGTGTGTGTGGTGTGGTGTGGTGTGTGTGTGTGTGTGTGGGTGTGTGTTGTGTTGTGTGTGTGTGTGTGTGTGTGTCTGTGGTGTGGTGTGTGTGTGTGGTTGTGTGTGTGTGGTGTGTGTGTGTGTGTGTTGTGTGTGTGTGGGTCTGTCTGTGTGGTGTGTGTGTGTGGTGTGTGTGTGTGTGTGTGCCGGTCCTCTCCAGATCCTGATCAGGCAGATTGAGTCGTCAGACAGTGTTACACCATAGGCAGTGCCATCAGCAACCTGCTCTCCCTCACCCAGGACGGCCCGCAGCTCTGCAGAATCATCGCTAAGGTGAGACACACCCCCTCAGACAGACATACCCCCTCAGACAGACACACCCCTCTGTCTGCATATACGTAGGACGACGGTCATCTGAGGGGATGATGCTCTGGCCGTGTTCATTAGGGAACACAACTGATTTTTTTTTTTACATATCATGCAACGGTGGTGCCTAATGAACATGACCCTGCTACAATCCCATGTTCACACAGTTCCACCTCTCTTGGCCATCCACTTCCCATCCCTCCACATAAACCATTGCCCAATCCCAAACAGATCCATGGCCCCTGTAAACCCTGTTTACTCTCCTTGCAGACCGTAAAGGAGCTAAGGATCGGTTTGGGATTGGGCAATCAGTCCTGCCACCTACCACCCACCTACCACACTATACATATACAGTATATCTCTACAGCTACATAGTCATATGCTCCAAGAGATAAGAGGGGACAGGCCAGACACTACATCCTGTGGTCATTAGGAGGACAGGCCAGACACTACATCCTGTGATCATTAGAGAGGGACAGGCCAGACACTACATCCTGTGATCATTAGAGGGGACAGGCCAGACACTACATCCTGTGGTCATTAGAGGGGACAGGCAGACACTACTCCCCTGTGGTCATTAGAGGGGGACAGGCCAGACACTACATCCCTGTGGTCATTAGAGAGGACAGGCAGGACACTACATCCTGTGGCCATTAGAGGGGACAGCCAGACACCACATCCCTTGGTCTTTAGAGGGGACAGCCAGACACTACATCCTGTGGTCATTAGAGGGACAGGCCAGACACCACATCCCTGTGGTCATTAGACGAGGACAGCCAGACACTACATCCCTGTTGGTCATTAGAGGGACAGGACACTACATCCTGTGGTCTTAGAGGCAGGCAGACACTACATCCCTGTGTCATTAGAGGGGACAGCCAGACACTACATCCTGTGGTCATTAGAGAGGACAGGCCAGACACTACATCCCTGTGGTCTTAGAGGGACAGGCCAGACACTACATCCCGGTGGTCATTAGAGGGACAGGCCAGACACTACATCCTGTGGTCATTAGAGGGGACAGGCCAGACACTACATCCCTGTGGCATTTAGAGGGACAGGCCAGACACACATCCCTGTGGTCATTAGAGGGGACAGGCCAGACACTACATCCCTGTGGTCATTAGAGGGACAGGCCAGACACTACATCCCTGTGGTCATTAGAGGGACAGGCCAGAGAACTACATCCCTGTGGTCTTTAAGAGGACAGGCCAGACCACATCTGTGGTCATTAGAGGACAGGCCAGACACACACCCTGTGGTCATTAGAGGGACAGGCCAGACACTACATCCCTGTGGTCATTAGAGAGGAACAGGCCAGACACGACTTACCTGTGGTCTTTGACAACAGAGCTTCCAGGATGCTCTTGATAAGACTCTTCTGGGTGGGAGACTCAGCCCATCAACTTAACACACACACACACACACACACACACACACACACACACACACACAACACACACACACACACACACACACACCAACACACACACACACACACACACACACACACACACACACACACACACACACACACAACACACACATGCATAAATGCATACACATTACACACCAAAAGCATAGCCTCCTTGTTGCCAGATGAGATCAGTAGTGTCAGTTCCCATTAGGAATGGGAATTGATCACACAGACTGCCTGCCTCTGTTTAATCTATCGCTCCCCTCTACCTTCCCTCATACAGCATCTCTGGTTGGTAAGAAATCATCCTGGCCTCCCGAGTGGCGCAGCGTTCTAAGGCACCTCATCGCAATGCTTGAGGCGTCACTACAGATCCGGGTTCGATCCCAGGCTATCACAACCGGGCATGACTGGGAGTCCCACAGGGCGGCACACAATTGGCCCAGCTTTAGGGGAGGGTTGCCGGGGGGCTTTACTTGGCTCATCGCGCTCTAGCAACTCCTTGTGGCGGGCCGGGCGCCTGCAGGCTGACTTCGGTCGTCAGTTGGATGGTGTTTCCTCTGACACATGGCGACTGCATCTGGCGTCCGGTGTTACCCCTTAGTGGGCGGGTGTTAAGAAGCACGATGGCGGGACACGTTTCGGGAAGACGCATGACTCGACCTTCGCCCTCTCCCGAGCCTGCTGGGGAGTTGCAGCGATGACAAGATCGTGATACTATTCATGTGCAGATTGCGCCAATGGACAATTGAACAGCTTCTACCCACAAGCCATAAATTGCTAAATAGTTCATTAAATAGTTAACCAAATAGCTACCAGGACTATCTGCATTGACCCTGTTAGCACAAACCTATTTTTTAACTCATCACATACCTTGCTGTTACTGTTTACTATCTAATTATTTTACTTACCTTTATTTCAACAGGGAAATCATATTGAGACTAAAGTGTCTTTTACAAATGAGCCCTGTACAATACAAAAAAGAAGCATGTTGTCACGCCCTGACCTTAGTTATCTAGGTTTTCTGTATTCTTTTGGTCAGGGTGTGACGAGGATGGGTTCGTGTCTATGTGTAGTTGCCTGTCAGCACTCGTATTATATAGCTTCACGTTCGTTTTGTTATTTTGTTTAGTTTGTTCAGTGTTCATTCATTTTAATAAATAGAATGTACGCATACCACCCTGCGCCTTGGTCTCCTCATTACAACGAACGTGACACATGTACAACAGGCATGTATAGATACACATTAACAAAGACAATATACACATTAAATACACATATAGATACAAATAAATAAAGACAATATACACATTAAATACATATATATAGATACAAAACACAGTCAATTAAAACAAACACATACTCCGTTATTATAAAAAGCATCTGTCCGTTGTCTGAATTTACCGAGGGACTCTAAAGCATCCAATGTAATTGTCTTTTGGAGATGATTCCCAACATAGGGTGCAAGGAAATGAATGGCCGATTTAGAGAAATATGTGTGCATATAACATAGTTATATGTACATATGTGCCTCAATAACCTTGTACTCCGGCACATTGACTCAGTACTGGTACCCCTTGTATATAGCCAAGTTATTACTTTGTACCCCTGCGCATTGATTTGTTATTACTTTGTACCCCTGCACCAATTTGTAAGTCGCTCTGGATAAGAGCGTCTGCTAAATGACTTAAATGTAAATGTAAATTGACTCAGTACTGGTACCCCTTGTATATAGCCAAGTTATTACTTTGTACCCCTGCGCATTCACTCAGTACTGGTACTCCTTGTATATAGCCAAGTTATTACTTTGTACCCCTGCACATTCACTCAGTACAGGTACTCCTTGTATAAAGCCAAGTTATTGTTACATATTGTGTATCTATTATTACTTTAAATATTACATTTTTTACTTTTGTCATATTTTTCTATTTTCTTTCTGTCTGCATCGTTCGGAAGGGACCGTATGTAAACATTTCACTGTTAGTCCACACCTGTTGTTTACGAAGCGTGTGACGAATAACATTTGATTTGATATAAAGCATAGGTAAACCTCCTTCCTACCTTTGTCATCACTATTTTACTGTAACAGTACCAGTTACCAGTCTCCTCAAAACATATATTATTTATTTCAAGGGACTTCCTGGTCAAATAAAAGTTCAATTAAATTAAATAAAAAATAGCTAACCTGAGAAGGCTAACAACACCTGCGTCACAGAAAAAGAATGAAAGCCATTAAGAGGAAAACTCCAGATTGAAAATAATAACTTGTTTTGGGGCTGTGACGCTCTTTAGAATGGTTGGAAAATGTCATGAAGAATACTGCTCAGGGATTGGCTAAAATGGATGGTGCTTTTGGTCTTCTAGGGACTGTATTGCGTGGGCAGATCAGGGAAGAGCGGTTAGGGTGTAGGGGGCAGGACGATTAGCCACTCCAGGCTTGGCTATGGCCCTATCTGTGCATSAGACGTACCAGCACCTCCTATAATGGGTCTTATTAGAATAATGGSGGTAGTTACAGGACCTTTTCTTGCAGGTCATTCTATCAATCTCCATGGTGAAWAAAATTCTGTCAGCAATCTCCATGTTGAATAGAATTCTGTCAGCAAGTGGTTTTGCGAGAGGAAATGACTGCTTGTGGATACTACGGATTGCTTATGTTTGTTTGGGGCAATTCCACGTTAACATATTGATGCTGAGACTAAGATTTCTCACTTTAAAATGTATGCCAGACATAAATCTATGATTGTTAAGTTAATCAAACCATACAACTYTATGCACAATGACTACTTTTAACAATTTCCACAGGACATTTTACAAAAACACTTTACTTGAAGAACAGTGCAGATGCAAAGTTTTGTAACAGAATTACGTTTTTTTCTATATGTGTTGTGGAATTGCCCTTATCTGCATTTCAAAAGAGATAAACAACCATTATAGGTAGCATATCAAACAAGAAAATAATGATTAACAAGTTTATTAATCAGACACTATTAAAGGTGCACTATGCAGAAATTGCACATTTTCCTGGTTGCAAAAATTTTAATAGTTAGCCTAATGTCAGTTTGTGACACAACAAACAGTCATTTGTGTAGAGAATCATTGTACCATCTAAACCGCTGTGAAATATATTTTCCACAAACAAAAATATTGTATTTTCAGCTGTTTGAAGCTGGTGTACAAAACTGAAAATAAAAGATGCAAAAACTAAACTTAAGCGCACACAGAACAGATCTACCGCTTCTTATACTTGGTTTCAATGAGAATGACAGATCTAGTAGTTACATTTCTACGTCAATTTGGTCGGGTCTCCCAAAAGTTACATATTGTAGCTTTAAAGGTCGTTTTTATCTCAATATCAAATCATTTCTGGGTAACAATTAATTACCTTGCAGTGATTGTTTTCAAATAAAATGGTCAAAAATAAACAAAAATAGCTTCTTAGCAAAGATACATTACTCAAGCAAGAATTTTGCTAGGACTGTCTGGGAATGGCCTGAGCGAGGAGGGGAAAACTGAAAACTAAATGTTATTGGCAGAGATGCTCTTTCTTATTGGTCTATTAACTAATTTACCGCCTGGTGATGTCACCAGGAAGGCTAAAACTCAACCCTGCCAAAACAGGCTGAAATTTCAGGCAGTCTTTTTCAAACAGCTCTTCCACTGGAGCATTATCATCATTTTATATATATATAAAACACAGAAATATATAGTTTTTGACTGCACTGGGCCTTTAACCCGTAAGAGTCTAAGCCGGTTGTCACGATCGTCTTGAGTGGAAGAAGTGGACCAAGGCGCAGCGTGTGGAAAATACATTCTCTTTTATTTGAGAATAAAGAAAAAACACGAAACGAACACTATTATAAACCTAAACAACCGTGAAGCTATAAACGTAAGTGCACACACAAGCTACAAACGTACAACATAGACAATTACCCACAAAACCCAAATGCCTATGGCTGCCTTAAATATGGCTCTCAATCAGAGACAATAAACCACAGCTGCCTCTAATTGAGAACCAATCTAGGCAGCCATAGACATACAAACACCTAGACAAGACACTGACCCATTAAACGTACAAACCCCTAGACAAACCAAAACACATACATTCCCCATGTCACACCCTGACCTAACTAAAATAATAATGAAAACAAAGATAACTAAGGCCAGGGTGTGACACCGGTGGAGGGGTGGGGTACTGTTAAGCTATACGGAATTGTTTTAAGAAGGTCATACGAAGGATCATTTTTCTATTTGATTTTGAATTTTTAGACCCCTTGAAGTATAAAAAAAAATTTATGAAAAAAATATTTGAAATAAATGTTGGGGCCTTACTGCTTTTATCCCAAACAAACACATTAAAAAACAGATTCACTACATGGAACAACAGATAGTCCCCCCCAAAAAGGAGGTTTGTTCTGAAGTGTCTGTCCTATATCTGAGAGATATACAGGACGTTGGTGGCACCTTAATTGGGAAGGACTGGCTCGTGGTAATGGTCATAATAGTTTGTAGGCCAAACCGTTTGGACGCTACAGACTTTTTTGTGAGAAGAGGGATTTTCTGGATGTCTCATGTTCTGACAAACACTGCTCAAGCTCTGTCACCTTTCACCGCAGACGCGGAAGTGTTACATGGGCAGATGCGTTGGATTGAGACGCATCCAATGCAAAAAAAAAACTCTGATATATCTAGCTTAAACTGACAGATTTTTTTGGGGGGATGTTTTTAATATGAGGGCGCGGACATTGACCTTAGGGTTAAGGTGAGTCATTGGCTAG
>NC_036853.1:1122245-1124911 GCF_002910315.2 Salvelinus sp. IW2-2015
AGTTTATTAATCAGACACTATTAAAGGTGCACTATGCAGAAATTGCACATTTTCCTGGTTGCTAAATTTTTTATAGTTAGCCTAATGTCAGTTTATGTGACACAACAAACAGTCATTTATGTAGAGAATCATTGTCTCGTTTAAACCGCTGTGAAATATATTTTCCAAAAAACAAAAATATTGTATTTTCAGCTGTTTGAAGCTGGTGTACAAAACTGAAAATAAAAGATGCAAAAATTCAACTTAAGCGCACACAGAACAGATCTACCGCTTCTTATACTTGGTTTCAATGAGAATGACAGATCTAGTACTTACATTTCTACGTCAATTTGGTCGGGTCTCCCAAAAGTTACATATTGTAGCTTTAAAGGTCGTTTTTATCTGAATATCAAATCATTTCTGGGTAACAATTAATTACCTTGCAGTGATTGTTTTCAAATAAAATGGTCAAAAATAAACAAAAATTGCTTCTTAGCAAAGATACATTTTTCAAGCAAGAATTCTGCTAGGACTGTCTGGGAATGGCCTGAGTGAGGAGGGGAAACTGAAAACTAAATGTTATTGGCAGAGATGCTCTTTCTTATTAGTCTATTAACTAATTTACCGCCTGGTGATGTCACCAGGAAGGCTAAAACTCAACCCAACAGGCTGAATTTTCAGGCAGTCTTTTTCAAACAGCTCTTCCACTGGAGCATTATCATCATTTTATATATATATATAAAACACAGAAATATCTCGTTTTTGACTGCACTGGTCCTTTAACCCGTAAGAGTCTAAGCCGGTGGAGGGGTGGGGTACTATTAAGCTGTATGGAATTGTTTTAAGAAGGTCATACGAAGGTACATTTTTGTCTATTTGAATTCAAATTTTTAGACCCCTTGAAGTATACAAATAAATTCTGAAAAAAATATTTGAAATAAATGTTGGGGCCTTACTGATTTTATCCCAAACAAACACATTAAAAAACAAATTCACTACATGGAACAACAGATAGTCCCCCCCAAAAAGGAGGTTTGTTCTGAAGTGTCTGTCCTATATTTGAGAGATATACAGGACGTTGGTGGCATCTTAATTGGGAAGGACGGGCTCGTGGTAATGGTCATAATAGTTTGTAGGCCAAACCGTTTGGACGCTACAGACTTTTTTGTGAGAAGAGGGATTTTCTGGATGTCTCATGTTCTGACAAACACNGGCTCGTGGTAATGGTCATAATAGTTTGTAGGCCAAACCGTTTGGACGCTACAGACTTTTTTGTGAGAAGAGGGATTTTCTGGATGTCTCATGTTCTGACAAACACTGCTCAAGCTCTGTCACCTTTCACCGCAGACGCGGAAGTGTTACATGGGCAGATGCGTTGGATTGAGACGCATCCAATGCAAAAAAAAAACTCTGATATATCTAGCTTAAACTGACAGATTTTTTTGGGGGGATGTTTTTAATATGAGGGCGCGGACATTGACCTTAGGGTTAAGGTGAGTCATTGGCTAGCCTGTCAGATTGGTAAGCCTACTGAGCACTAATGGCTTGACTTGGCCTGGTTGGATAGTCAATTGTTGGCAAGTCTATTGGGCACTTTTGGCTATTGGAAGGTTTGAGCTAGCACAGTCTGTTTGGCTTGAGGGACTATCAATTTGACATAAGCTCAGGCTAGCTTGTTAAGCACTGAGCATTGTCTGCGATGCTAATGTGAATGATGATGCTAATGGTGTTGTTGTTTTTGTTTGTCCACAGGAGGGCGCTGTGGTGGCCYTGTTTAAGATCTGCCGGCAGGACTGCTTCAGCGACCTCTACGCACACGCCTTGAGGGCGGTGGCCTCCATATGTTGCGTGGAGGAGGGCATCAATCAGCTGGAGAAGGTAGTGTAGTGCGGCATTTGTACGCATAGACACTAGCACACACACACATTCAGAGGTTGGTTCTCACCGATGACGGCAGYGGCATATGTCCAGCATGCTCTCCARMAAKCTGCCAGGTGCTGGGTGKAGGTGTGGTTAGCCAACACTACTGGTGTCTGATACACAAACAAAAAGATTTGCACAGAAACAAATGGATGCAGGTGCAAACTGACACACACATACAACCATACAACCATAAAACCATACAAACGTACACAAAAATGTATTTACTAATAAGCAGCAGAACACAGACAGACCAACAGACAGATAGACAGACAGACATCTTTCCATTGGTCTGCTGGAGTGAGAGCTTCGGTGGGAGATGTTTAGTTTTCCAGTGGGCATGTATAAATGCTCAACTACTACACGCCTCACTATTAAGCCTCACACGCACAGCATATTTTTACAGGGGCGCAAGTTTATTTTCACAGGTGAAAACATGCTAACAATAAGAGTAGCGGAATGCTTTTAATTTAAAAAAAATGTATTTTAAAAATATTTTCTTTAGGGGGTAGATCAGCTTTAACATTGCAGATAGACTGTAGCTTCCGTCAATGTAATTGTCTGCATCATTTCCAATCCCACATATATTTTTGGGGTAAATATATGTATTTATATACATCAAATCAAATGTATTTATATAGCCCTTCGTACATCAGCTGATATCTCAAAGTGCTGTACAGAAACCCAGCCTTACCAACAGCAGCAATGGCAGTGTAAGAAGCGCGGTGGCTAGGAAATTCCTAGAAAGGCCAAAACCTAGGAAGAAA
>NC_036853.1:1125834-1128388 GCF_002910315.2 Salvelinus sp. IW2-2015
AAATTGATCAGAAATACAGTGTAGACATTCTTAACTCCGGGATGCTTATTTTATTTTTTATTTTATTTTCCTTGTTGGACATAAAAGACTTTAAAAACACCAGCAAATCAGCTCCAAGTTATTTTAATTTTGGAAATCTGTTCCCAAGTATTCCCACACATAATAGAGAGACACGTGATCGTATACAAATGTAAGCAAGAATTGAAATTATTTTTGTTTTAATAAAACGTTATATCTGTTTGGGCTTCTTGTAGTCATTATGCAGTCTACAAATTATTTGTAATTCTAAACTGGGTGGTTAGAGCCCTGAATGCTGATTGGCTGACAGCTGTGGTATATCAGACCGTATWCCACGGTTATGACAAAACATTTATTTCTACTGCTCTAATTACGTTGATAACCAGTTTATAATAGCAATAAGGCACCTTGGGGGTTTGTGGCATATGGCCAATATACCACGGGTAAGGGCTGTATCCAGGCACTTCGTATTGCGTCGTGCTTAAGAACAGCCCTAAGCCATGGTATATTGGCCATATACCACACCTCCTCAGGCCTTATTGCTTAATTATGTTCCGGCCCCGACCGTCACTCAAGAAAMAAATCGGKCTGAATCAAGTTGATGATCCCTGCTATATACATTTTACAGGCACAGTATATTTTACATTTGTTATCTTGTTRTTATTAGTCCCACCCTTCACCTCCATTCAACCCCTCCCATCTATCTCTTAACTAAAGGATTGGCCCCTTTTTTTCAATTTTCACCTAAAATGACATACCCAAATCTAACTGCCTGTAGCTCAGGCCCTGAAGCAAGGATATGCATATTCTTGGTACCATNATCCCTGCTATATACATTTTACAGGCACAGTATATTTTACATTTGTTATCTTGTTATTATTAGTCCCACCCTTCACCTCCATTCAACCCCTCCCATCTATCTCTTAACTAAAGGATTGGCCCCTTTTTTTCAATTTTCACCTAAAATGACATACCCAAATCTAACTGCCTGTAGCTCAGGCCCTGAAGCAAGGATATGCATATTCTTGGTACCATTTGAAAGGAAACACTTTGAAGTTTGTGGAAATGTTAAAGGAATGTAGGAGAATATAACACATTAGATCTGGTAAAAGATAATACAAAGAAAAAAAACTACCTTTTTTTGTATTTGTTTTGTACCATCAGCTCTGAATTGCAAGAGAAAAGCCATAATGTATTATGCCAGCCCAGGTGCAATTTAGATTTTGGCCACTAGATGGCAGCAGTGTATGTGCAAAGTTTTAGACTCCAAGGAACCATTGCATTGTGTTAAAAATGTTGTATCAAGACTGGCAAAATGTGCCTAATTTGTTTATTAATAACTTTTCATGTTCAAAACTGTGCACTTTTCTCAAACAATAGCATGGTATTCTTTCACTGTAATAGCTACTCTAAATWKTACAGTGCRGTTAGATTAACAATSWTTTAAGCTTTCTGMCAATTTCAGAWATATCWATRTCCTGGGAAATGTTCTTGTTATTTACAACCTCATGCTAATCGCATCAACTGCCCAGCAGAAGAAGTTAACACCATCCAGATTAGATTTCTATTTGCCAAATGTTTTTCAACTGTGCTGTGATGCTCCACAACAGTTCTGAACCTTTCTATTCTCATAGTTTCGACAGATTGTACATTAAAGATAAAATGTTTTGCTAAATGTATTATTATATTATTGATTGATTGACTATGCCTTTTCAAGTCACCCAGTATTGCTATCTGCAGTGTTAGCTCCATTCCTGGACATGTGACCAAAAATGAGCTACATATGGACAGAACCAAAATAAATGATCTAATGACCTCGCAACAAAATATGCAGAGCTGGGAAGGTCGTATCCGCATATATATAAAATTCTATTGGTTACAAGAACTTTGTATAGTAATTTAATTCAAAGTTTTGAATCTGGTGTTGTTTTGCGTGTCAATTCGTAAACCATGTGCCATGGAATCGGTACATCGAAGATCTCTACCCAATTATTTTGCAATCTATATGGCACAGCTGTCCATTTTTTTGTCCTTAAAACTTCTACTTGGTTACAACCCCGGATCCGGGAGCATCCTCATCAGTAAAAAAGCTGACTAGCATAGCCTAGCATAGCGCCACAAGTAAATACTAGGATATAAATATCATGAAATCACAAGTCCAAGACACCAAATGAAAGATACACATCCTTTGTGTCAATCCAGCATATCCATTTCCGATTTTCTAAAATGTTTATTACAGGGCGAAAAACATCAATATGTTATTTCTATTTAGCTAACCGAGCTGATAGGGCCAAGGAGCTCAAGCCGGCATTATTTTGTCAAAAAAAAATTTACCGATAGGTAGCGTATCTCACAAATTCGTATCCATAAATAAAGATTATAATTAGTCATCAACGAGAAAACAACTTGTCATCAGTATTGATCAGTCTTATAGACTGATTTATTGTCATAGCTATATGTTTTGTTCAAAAAATTTGCATATTTTTCAGGTTATCTTATGAATCATAGTTTTTTATGCATTGCAGGCTACAATCAA
>NC_036853.1:1129701-1161315 GCF_002910315.2 Salvelinus sp. IW2-2015
CGTATGCAGTGCATGTAGATCCATAGATTTCAGGCAAATTAATAGGAAGGCCCTGGAACAGAGCCTCGATTTCAGATTTTTCACTTCCTTTTAGGAAGTTTGCTGCAAAATTAGTTCTGTTTTACTCACAGATATAATTCAAACGGTTTTAGAAACTAGAGAGTGTTTTCTATCCAATAGTAATAATAATATGCATATTGTACGAGCAAGAATTGAGTACGAGGCAGTTTAATTTGGGAACGAATTTTTACAAAGTCGAAATGGCGCCCCCCTATTGAGAAAAGGTTAAATGAAACTGGTATATATTTTTATTTATCACAATTTTCTTTAATCAGGGTGATTTTTCCACAAATAGACAGGTATTTTATTTTCCATGGTAGCACGATCTTCTCTATGTTTGCTAACTTTCTATTAAATTGTATTGGAGTGAGATCATTTCTTTCTTTCGGGATATGTATACCGATAGTCTTGTGCTTCAGTAGTAAAGTCTTGTGCTTCAATGTAATGTATACCAATAGACTTGTGCTTCAGTAGTAAAGTCTTGTGCTTCAGTAGACCTATATAAACAGAGTCTTGTTCTTCAGTAGACCGATATAAACAGAGTCTTGTGCTTCAGTAGGCCGATATAAACAGAGTCTTGTTCTTCAGTAGGACTATATAAACAGAGTCCTGTGATTCAGTAGGCCTATTTAAACAGAGGCTTGTGCTTCAGTAGGACTATATAAACAGAGTCTTGTTCTTCAGTTGGGGGATATAAACAGAGTCTTGTGCTTCAGTAGACCGATATCAACAGAGTCCTGTGATTCAGTAGGCCTATTTAAACAGAGGCTTGTGTTTCAGTAGTACTATATAAACAGAGTCTTGTTCTTCAGTAGGCCGATATAAACAGAGTCTTGTGCTTCAGTAGGCCGATATAAACAGAGTATTGTGCTTCAGTAGGCGTTTTTAAACAGTCTTGTGCTTCAGTAGGCCTATAGATTCAGATTTTTTTTCTTTCTTCTTTTGAGAACAAACAAAAACCACAAAGCATCTCCACCCATGAAAGTCGAGTACAACCCCATTCACTGATTACTGACGCCACACCGGCGTCTGTGTCTGCTCAAAGAGCAGCCTGGAGAACGGAGTCCGTCAGGTGTAGACACGCCAGACAGCATAGCAATGACAATCGGCCCCAGATTAGATCCTCCAGGAAGGTGGAACTGTCGTGGAAGTGGACGCCACAAACCGAACATGAGCCATCGCTCAGCCACGACAACCACACCTGTCGCAGTTGTCAAGTGATGGAGGAAAGGGAATGATTCACTCCTTGTGTTTCATTGTGGCAGGTAGCCTAGTGGTTAGAGCGTTGGACTAGTAACAGAAAGGTTGCAAGATTAAATCCCCGAGCTGACAAGGTGAAAATCTGTCATTCTGCCCCTGAACAAGGCAGTTAACCCACTGTTCCTAGGCCGTCATTGAAAATAAGAATTTGTTCTTAACTGACTTGCCTAGTTAAATAAAGGTAAACAAAATAAAATAATAATAATTGGTTGGAAACTGCTTGTTTATTTCTGTTGGGGCATGTGGCTAAAACAGTAAGATCATGATGAAGTTGAACCTCCTAACCTAAAAACCAAAGGCACATCGACAAAAAGTGTCCTACAGTACATGATATTTGGGCAGCTTAACTTTGGTACAAAGTTATTATATACTATATACCCCTTTGAGAAAGTAGGTAGACATTTGTTATTAGGATTTGTCATATTATTATTTAGGAACACTTTTTAAGTGAGCCAAGTAAGTGTCTTCTTCCACGATTAGTAATACATTTTGGAGACATCGAGGTAACGGGGCAAGATATGAATGAGAAGTCATCTAGTTGCAGCTCAATTTCATGGGAGAGGAACGGGAGAGGTGAGGACGAAGAGGATTGTTCCGCGTGATGGGCCGTGCCGCAGCTGTGAAGTATTAGGAGACAGGGATAACGGGAGTTGTTATCATCAAGCTCATAGTGATGTTCTACAGGAAATTCCTTGACAGTGTGTCTAGGATGGATACTTTGTATGAGCGAAACATTCTACTCACGCTGAAAGTTTTTGTAGACATTTTCACGAAGAGACAAAAAAGCTAAAAGTGACAATTATTGCAATGTTTTTCTGTTTGGGTGCTCTTGTTTTAACACTGGTCGCTTCCATTATAGACTTGACCGTCAAATCCTTCAAAAGGTAGAGTTATACAGGTATCTGTTTGAGGTAAAATCTTTTGCTAATATTATTAAAAGGTTTTTTTCCACAGTATATTTGCCGGGTACCGGCACTACTGCTCGAAGATGCAAGTTCTCTATAGTGTATGTTATTATAGTAGTGGGAGGCACCAGATTTTGTCTGCGCAACATTGCCACCATGTGGATAAATATTTCTATTTCCAACCTGGATGAAAAAGTTCACTGTATAGACACAACACCTACTCAACTTTCCGTGGTTTACTGTCTCTGTCTCTGTCTCTGTCTCTGCTCGTCTCTCGTCTCTCTCTGTCTCTCTCTGCTCGTCTCTGTCTCTCTGTGTCTCTCTGTCTCTCTCTCTCTCTCTCTCTCTCTCTCTCTCTCTCTCTCTCTCTCTCTCTCTCTCTCTCTCTCTTCTCTCTCTCTTTCTCGTCTCCTCTCTCTCTCTCTACACACACATCTGCATATACACAGAACCATGCTATGTGTGTATTTACTTTGCCTACCCCTAAACAACCCCTCGAACACATGCACATCACCCACACCTCGACCATCTCAAACATGTCCAATTAGAATTCAATAAAAGCAGGAGGGGGGTGAACATCACACCTTTTTTCCCATCGTGACTAATTTATAATCGCCACGCCAGCACTTTTCTACCGTCTATAAATCGATTTATTGGAATACTCCTGTTCACTTAACTATATTACGAGACAAAGACATTGGGTCTCACCAACGAGGTGACAATTTTGAGAGACACGTGAATCACATTCCCCCAAACCTATGTGCACGTGTTGGGGAAATGGTAGGCGAGATCTGTGAGCCCTCAGCCCCAGAGGGAGATGGCCGTAACATGTAGTGGTGTGTTTAATCGTGAAGGCTTATGACGAACTGCTATCTCAGGGTGGGCACCGGACACTTAACCAGGGTTGGCACCAGGGGACCACTTAACCAGGGTGGACCCCGGACACTTAACCAGGGTGGACCCCGGACACTTAACCAGGGATAAGCTGGACACATTTATCAGGGTTGACCAGGACACTTAACTATCTGTCTGGACCGCCTAAAAATAGAGCCTACTATAGAGGGATTCTTAGATCAAAGGCAGCTATCAATCCAATGAGATGCTCGGGGCTTGTTACATCATATGTGGTTATACTGTACTTGACCAGGTTCTTTCTTCTTTTTTATGTTGGACTTCTTCAATGAATTCCAAAGAGTACTTGTGTGTGTGTGTGTGTGTTGTACTGTACTTACTGACTGTGTGTGTGTGTGTGTGTGTGTGTGTTGTGGTGTGTGTGTGTGTGTGTGTGTGTGTGTGTGTGTGTGGTGTGTGTGGGTGTGTGTGTGTGTGTGTGTGGTTGTATGTATGTATGTGGTTGTGTGTGTGTGTGCTGTGTGTGTGTGTGTGTTGTGTGTGTGTGTGTGTGTGTGTGTGTGTGTGTGTGGTGTGTGTGTGTGTGTGTGTTGTTGTACTGTGTTGTGTGTGTGTGTGTGTGTGTGTGTGTGTGGTGTGTGTGTGTGTGTGTGTGTGTGTGTGTGTGTGTGTTGTGTGTGTGTTAGCCTGGTGGAGAGGAAAAGGAAAAGGGGGATACCTAGTCAGTTGTACAACTGAATGCCTTCAACTGAAATGTGTCTTACGCATTTAACCCAACCCCTCTGAATCAGAGAGGTGCGGGGGGCTGCCTTAATCAACATCCACATCTTCAGCGCCCGGGGAACAGTGGGTTAACTGCCTTGCGTATTATCCTTATGTTTAGTATTAGATGATTGGACATAACAGAATGTGCTTGTCATTGTGTGCTATGCATATGCGTCACCCTTCATATAGGTGGACGGGATCCTGTGCTTGGCGGACATCCTGACCGATGAGAACAGAGCTGAGTCGGCGAGGGCAGAGGCAGCGGCAGTGGTGGCCCAGATCACCTCGCCACACCACACCTCCACCCAGCACCTGGGCAGCTTCCTGGAGAGCATGGAGGACATTGTCACCGCTCTCATCAGTGAGTGCATGGCTGCTCTACTGCAGGGCTTTGATATGGCCAGATCAGCGTGTTCATTCTGAAACACTTTAAAGGAAAAACAAGAGAACGGACAGCTCCTTCACTTAGTTTYGGGACGGGGATGCAGAAATGTAACCACTCAAATTCAAAGGTGGAGCTATGAATGTAAGGTCCATGAGGTCACGGTGATATTTGAAGATGAATGTTTGTGTGTTTCCTCCAGAGTTGTGCGGGAGTGCCTCCTGCGGCGAGGTCTTCCTCCTGGCGTCTGCTGCCCTTGCCAACATCACATTCTTCGACAGCATGGCCTGTGAGATCCTCCTCCAGCTCAACGCCATCCACATCCTCCTCCAGGCATGCAAAGACCGCCAGAGAGTTGATACTCCCTACTCTAAAGACCAGGTAGAGGACACGCTGATCTATATGTAGATCATTGCTCAACCAAGACCATTGTTTCAGTAGAGTGATTGGTTAAAATGCTGCGCTCGGGAGAGGGAGGAGACCTACCCTGTTACATATGTATGTAAACACCTTCATGTAAACACACCTGCCATATCTTCCTAATTTCCTAAGAGGGCATTCCATAAAAACAGATTTACCATCATTCAAAGTACTGTAGAATTTGAGTAATTCATGCCCAGCACTGTCATATTTTACAAGGAGGCATGCTAAAATGTGTTGAGTGTTGTCAAATCTCTGGTATGCCCTGTTGACTGTGGTCCGTTTAGGTGGTTACCATCTTGGCAAACCTCTCTGTTTTGGAGCAGTCTGCACCTGAAGTCCTGCAAGAGAAAGGTACGCAAAAACCTGTTTTTACCAGTATTTGATGTATGTGAATGAGACTAACATCATGTTAAACATCTCCACACATGTATTCGCTGGTCATGACAGAGACATTGATTAATATCAAAGGAGGGAGATGACAGAGAGATGACAATCAGAGATACATTTTTTTTATTGCAATTCTCTTATAATCCTCAAGATGACAACGTAAACCCACATTTCTGCCATGTTGCCTGCTTCCTCAACCCTCTTAGTCTCTGTCCACTGACTCTTTCTTGTTGATGTTGTGTATTAAAGCCCCTGACTCCATGTTTGATTAGTCTTTTTCTCCTGTTTCTCTCGTCCTCTGTTTGTCTGTGTGTTGTGTCTACATCCTCTGTCTGTCTGTGTGTTGTGTGTCTACATCCTCTGTCTGTCTGTGTGTTGTTGTCTACTTCCTCTGTCTGTCTGTGTGTTGTTGTGTGTGTGTCTACATCCTCTGTCTGTCTGTGTGTTGTTGTCTTACTTCCTCTGTCTGTCTGTGTGTTGTGTGTCTACATCCTCTGTCTGTCTCTGTTTTTGTGTCTACTTCCCCTGTCTGTCTGTGTGTTGTGTGTCTACTTCCTCTGTCTGTCTGTGTGTTGTGTCTACTTCCTCTGTCTGTCTGTGTGTTGTGTCTACTTCCCCTGTCTGTCTGTGTTTGTGTCTACTCCCCTGTCTGTCTGTGTGTTGTGTGTCTACATCCTCTGTCTGTCTGTGTGTGATGTGTCTACTT
The DNA here is from genome assembly GCF_002910315.2 of Salvelinus sp. IW2-2015. Classification (NCBI taxonomy): domain Eukaryota; kingdom Metazoa; phylum Chordata; class Actinopteri; order Salmoniformes; family Salmonidae; genus Salvelinus; species Salvelinus sp. IW2-2015. Next base: position 1,135,442 of record NC_036853.1, read on the forward strand.
CCTATGTCTGTCTGTGTGTTTGTGTGTCTACTTCCTCTGTCTGTCTGTGTGTTGTGTGTCTACATCCTCTGTCTGTCTGTGTGTTGTGTGTCTACATCCTCTGTCTGTCTGTGTGTTGTGTGTCTACGTCCCCTGTCTGTCTGTGTTGTGTGTTGTGTCTGCTAGGTGTTGAGAGACTGCTCCAGCTGCTGGGTGAGAAGCCGTCCTCCTCTAGTCCATCGGAGGGCGCCGCGTGCGAGAGGGTCCAGCAGAAAGCCGCTGTCACACTGGCCCGTCTGAGCAGAGACCCGGACATAGCCCAAACAGCCATCCAGCTGCAAGGTAGAGGCCCTCGCTCTGGGGTCAAGTTTCCCCTAGGTACAGATCTAGGATCAGCCTCCCCAAATCCAAATCTTAACCATTAGTGGGGGAAATGCTAAACTGCCCCAAGATCAGTGTCTAGGGGCAACATCCCCCTACTCCATATGCTTCTCTGCTACCKAAGCAGATAGTATTTAGACCACTTCAAATCAAATTGTATTTGTCACATGTGCCAAATAACAGGTGTAGACCTTACAGTGAAATGCTTACTTACAAGCCCTAACCAACAATGCATTTTTTTTAAAGAAAATACAAATAAGAAATAAAAGTAACAAATAATATCAAATAATATCTCTTCTTATTTGCATTCAATAACTCGACTAGGATGACCTTTCTTTTAAGTATTTTAACGTTGTAAATCTTTATCTCAAACAGCATTTTGGTGTGATGAACGCATGTGTGTACCACTCTCAATAGAAGTTCACTCTGGGGTGGAAATGTGTTCCTAGGGAAGAGTTTCCTCAGGTCAAATCAGTCCCCATACGTTTCAACCCTTTTTTACTCTCTTAATCACAGTAGTCATAGGAACTACAGGAGGTTGGTGGCACATTAATTGGGGAGGCAGGCTCATAGTAATGGCTTTAATGGATTTAATGGAATGGTAATCGAACTCAACCAAATACATGGTTTCCATGTGTTTGATACCATTCCATTGACTCCATTCCAGACATGAGCCGTCCTCCTCTCAGCAGCCTCCTATGGTAGGAACTTTGTGTAGGTCAATGGACAACACAGTTTCTAAACTGACCATGGTCTTCCATTTCTCCAGCTGTCCCTCGACTAATCCAACTGTGTCGCTCACCAGCGGAGCGGAACAACAGTGACTCTGTACTAGTTGCATGTCTGGTAGGTGTATTTAAATAAGTGTTTGTATGGTTGTCTGTCTACAATAGTTATATTTCTGAGAATGTGTTTGAATTAATAACATTTTTTCCAGTGCATAAGTGTGTCTAATAACTTAATGAGAGGTTAATATCCAYGGGGCAAAAAGACAGCAGTCCTTGRWCTGAACCAGTCTTCTCACCATAAGGAGATCCCACTATATAAGGAAGCAGGTTGTGTTTAAACATATCATACCTACTCCTGTTCATCCTTTATCATTCAKTCAGCCTGATCATAATTGATAAGGCCAGATCACAGGCTAGATAAAGAGCTCTTTAGACCTGTGTAAAAGAGTCAGAGGCTTAATTAATATTGCTGGACGGTTCTTGCACATAAGGGCTCTCTCCTTCACTGTTTTACACTGCTTGTTATACTCAAGTACATTTAATAGGATTATTTGTTATCACTATTGCCAGGGGTTATAATGGAGATTTTGTCAGTGTTGAACCAGCCTTCAAAGACGGTTGGCTTTCARAGAACATTTTGTTAACTAATATGTAGTAGATATTTGACATTCCCCTGTTGGAGTAGAACTGTAGTCTTGTTTCATACTGCCATGCTCCCTCTCAGTTGTACTGTAACACAGAATACTGAAGCAGTCCTGCACTGCACAGTGTCAGTCAAACCTCAGCCCATCAATTCATAGCTGAAGGACTTATATCTGATAATCAGCAATATCTCGATCTGTAGTCTATATTGAATTATATCTATAGTGATCAATATTGATTTATTCTGTGCTACGTCATACGCTACAGTGCAGTCGATTAAATAGGTGTTGARTGTCTTCAGTGATCCACCCCTCTCCCTGTGCTCTGCAGGCTGCCCTGAGGAGGCTGGCGGCGGGGTGTCCAGACAGCATCGAGGCCACCGACCACCAGCAGCTGATCAAGCCCAGACTGGTGGACTCTTTCCTGCTGTGCTCCAACATGGAAGAGAGCTTTGTATGAGAAGAGAGCTTTATAGGACGATCCAGAGCGGAGGGGTTGGGTGCACAGGCACTGGAGGAGTCTCAGTGACCACTCACTCCAGCCTGAGACTTAAAAGCACACAAGACAAAGGAGGGGTTGCTGAAATCAGTCCCTATATCCCAAAGCACACATTAAATGTATACCCAAAAATCTGAGCATAAACRGAATTGCTGYTAATAATTACAGAACTGACATTCTCGGAGTATAAAACACCGAAACTCGGGRACATGTACATGTTGGCAGCATTCATGAAATGGTACTCATTGGTTATAACTCATCTCATAGCAACATTCRTAGTGTACATGGGACCACCATGCATGAAATAAAAATAATCAGTATTTTGTGTCAGCTGCCAATTTAATGGGTTGTTAAAATATTAGAAACTACTATTGTGTTCTGTTACTTATAGATAAGAATGTGTTTAATGAGTTGTTGGTGGAACATACAGTATCTTCAAGGTATTTGATTACATTATCTCATTTCCCTCTCTTGTTCAGGTGAGGTAGTAATATAGGTCACTGATTTTAGTGTGCTGTTGTGAGCGGAAGGTGACTCCTAAAGTAGGTTTACTTGGAAACAAAAGTGCTTTGAAATCTATATATTGTATCTGTATTTCTTGCCTTGGATCTAAAACATTGTATTTGCTACAAAGAAACATACATTTGTTGTAAACCACAATCTCTATTAAATTACTATTATAATGTATGGCATGCATATACTGTAATAAAGGGAAGAATATCTTATGTTGTATTTTTTGTCACTGTCAAGACAGGTATCCATTCAGAAAGGGACCCCATTGGAACTAGGCTTCACTGCTGTGCTAAATGTGACCAGAGAAAACTAAGCGAAAACAAGAGTATCATGCCACACCAAAGGTAGAACTTGGCTCATCACAGCGAGACCACGTCAGAGGAGATTACTGGTAAATAATCAATGATGCCTTGTGTCCCTTCATAATGAGGGTCCAAAGTCTGTAGCCATGCTTCTCTCACGAGAGCTGCTACAATGCCTGACGTACAGCACGTCTCCAAGGAACAATGCTCCAGTTTCTTCTTTTATCACCAACAAAGATGGTGGGGGATGAAMAAAGCCTTTGTCCGTGACTCAGAGAGAGAGAGCGGAGAGAGAGATGGAGTGGGTCCAAAGGTCCACTAGTGGCTTTGAACTATCAGGTCATGGATGTTTCAGAACCATGGGGACATGCACCATTCCTCCACTAGTAGAGTATGATCGTAGTGGGGAGAGCAGCACGCTTTGTATTGTCATGTGTTTGATGAAAGTTCTCTCAACCTTTTCCTGTCCTTGGAGAGACAATTGAGGCCTTTCTCTCTGTGTCTGTTGCCTCGTTTCACCTTAGGGCACAGGCTCAGCTCCGACTCTTTACTGTGGTCCAGCGTTGAAACAGTCAAGGCTGTGTGTGGTGTCTGCGAGGAGGCATAGGGCTGTGTTCAGAGAGCTTTGTGATGGACTCGGCTCCTGCTCTCTTTTTTGGAACCAAATTAAATATGTAGAGAGTGTGAGAGAACGATACACAGAGGAGAACAATACACAGAGGAGAACAGGACACAGAGGAGAACAATACACAGAGGAGAACAGGACACAGAGGAGAACAATACACAGAGTAGAACAGGACACAGAGGCGAACAATACACAGAGGAGAACTGGACATAGAGGAACAGGACACAGAGTAGAAAAGGACACAGAGGAGAACAGGACACAGAGGAGAACAATACACAGAGTAGAACAGGACATAGAGGAACAGAACACAGAGTAGAASAGGACACAGAGGCGAACAATACACAGAGGAGAACCGTACACAGAGTAGAACAGGACACAGAGGAAAACAGGACACAGAGGAGCTGAAAAAAATGGTTCTGTGATTGGAGCTATTTTGGCCAGGACCACAGCCAAGTATTGCAGACTACAGATGTATGAGACTGACATTCAGGGCTCGGTTCAATCCATATTGCGTTACAGCATGATTGAAATGTAAAAAATGAGCGGTGCTGGCTCAATAGGGAATTTCCTTTAAATTTCAAGTGCACTATCTGTAACGCTTCAGTGATACAGATTGAATAGAGTATTTTCAGTCGAGGTTGAATAGATGCAGTGAGACACTTTCCCACCAGTCTGCAGCAACTGTCAGGAGGAAGATTAAACGGGGATGATAAAATAGGCGTGGCTTATTGGGTGCATGGCTTTCAGCTAGGTCTTTTTGGCCACCCGTGAGAGTAAATGTCATTCCTGTTCATCATGTTATGTTTGTACACAGTAAATACAAAAGTTGGTAACTTAACCAAGGTGGTAACTACACCAACTAAGTGATGCACAGAAAGCCTCTTTAAGCTACAAAAGTGTCCGTGCTTTTTAACACAGCATTTTGTAGAGCAGAGCTGGGCAACTGACGGCCCACACCCCTTTTGAAGGCATTCGGATTAATTAAATACTCGGGGGTCTCAATTTACTTTTGTGAGTTAGAATAGTAGAATACACGAGGTGCATTTTCAGAATTTGGTTGAGCATCAGCAGTTTTCCTCTTGTTAAGTCAGTCAGTGATAGTGAATTAACCCATGTCAGCTAACATTCTGCTTAGTGAGTTTAGCGGCCAGCTATCTAAACTCATTATAATGGTCGAATTACCAGCCGGGGGGTCCCCTCTGATTTGTTAGTCAGTCTCACTTTTTCCCGTCTCGGACAGAGATGGATATACCTTTACTCCTGCTACGTTAGGTTAGATACACACAGACCGCATAGACCGCATGAGAAAGGAATGTACACAACACAACAACAAGAGACAGTTTGTGAAAGTATTCATTAGTAAAATGATTTTGTCAGTCAGCTCTGCAGCTAGCCTACCTAAATAATATGACTAAAGACAGAAAAGTATGGGGAGTACACCGACTGTTTGGCCGCTATTGCCTGAGCAGAGAGGATCTGATGACTTTAAAGAATGAACAATTATATAGTTATATACACAACTGAAACATTTAATTATCTCATAGTAATTTCCTATTTTTCTATTGATGTCTACCCAATGCGGACCTGACAGAGACAATGGAATATTTCGATGTTTTTGGGCCCCAGTGATGTACTGGGCCGTACGCATTACCCTCTGTAGCACCTTACGGTCAGATGCCGAGCAGTTGCCATACCAGGCGGTGATGCAACCGGTCAGGATGCTCTCGATAATGCAGCTGTAGAACCTTTTGAGGATCTGGGGACTAATGCCAAATCTTTTCAGTCTCCTGAGAGGGAAAAGGTGTTGTCGTACCCTCTTCACAACTGCCATAGTGTGTTTAGACCATAATAGTTAGTTGGTGATGTGGACACCAAGTAACTTGAAACTCGACTCGCTCTACTTCAGCCCCGTTGATGTTAATGGGGGCCTGTTCAGCCCTCCCTTTCTTATAGTCCACGATCAGCCCCTTTGTCTTGCTCACATTGAGGGAGAGGTTGTTGACTTGGCACCACACAGCCAGGTCTCTGACCTCCTCCCTATAGGCTGTCTCATCATTGTCGGTGATCAGGCCTACCACTGTTGTGTCGTCAGCAAACTTAATGATGGTGTTGGAGTCGTGCTTGGCAACGCAGTCGTGGGTGAACAGGGAGTATAAGAGGGGACTAAAAACAGACCCCTGAGGGGCCCCTGTGTTAAGGATCAACGTGGCAGATGTGTTGTTGCCTACCCTTACCACTTGGGGGTGGCCCGTCAGGAAGTCCAGGATCCAGTTGCAGAGTGAGGTGTTTTGTCCCAGGGTCCTTAGCTTATGCTCAGATTTGCCAAATGGAGGGCGAGGGAGAACTTTGTATTTATTTAAATAGGCAAGTCAGTTAGGAACAAATTCTTATTTACAATGACGGCCTACAYCGGCCAAACCCGGACGACGCTGGGCCAATTGTGCACCGCCCTATGGGACTCCCAATCACGGCAGGTTGGGATACAGCCTGAAATCAAACCAGGGTGTCTGTAGTGAGGCCTCTAGCACTAAGATGCAGTKCCTTAGATAGCTACGCCACTCGGGAGCCCAGAAATGTGTCTCTGTGTGTGGAGTAAAGGTAGTCTACAGTTATTTCTAAGTTTGCCTGCATTAAAGTCCCCGGCCACTAGGAGAGCCACTTCTGGATGAGCATTTTCTTGTTTGCTTATGGCCTTATACAGCTCGTTAAGTGTGGTCTTAGTGCCAGCATCGGTTTGTGGTGGTAAATAGACAGCTACGAATAATATAGATGAGAACTCTCTTGGTAGATAGTGTGGTCAACAGCTTATCATGAGATATTCTACCTCAGGTGAACAATACCTTGAGACTTCTATAATATTATACATCGCGCACCAGCAGTTATTGACAAAAAGACACACACCCTCATCTACCAGACATAGCTTCTTTGTCCTGCCAATGCACAGAGAAGACAGCCAGCTCTATATTATCCGTGTCGTTGTTAAGCCACAAACATAAGATATTACCGTTTTTAATGTCCCATTGGTAGGACAGTTTTAATCATAGATTGTCCAGTTCGTTTTCCAATGATTGCACGTTGGCCAATAATTGTTTTATTTATTTAACCTTTATTTARTAGGTCCTATGATTGAGTGTAGTCTGGCCCAGGTGTGTGAAGGTGAACGGAAAGGCACTGGAGCAACGAATCACCCTTGCTGTCTCTGTCTGGCCGGTTCCCCTCTCTCCACTGGGATTCTGCTTACTGGTGCTCTTCCATGCCGCCCCTAGGAGGGGTGTATCACTTGAGTGGGTTGAGTCACTGACGTAATCTTTCTGTCCGGGTTGGCGCAGAATGATCGGCTATGAAAAGCCAACTGACATTTACTCCTGAGGTGCTGACCTGTTGCACCCTCTACAACCACTGTGATTATTATTATCTGACCCTGCTGGTCATCTATGAACATTTGAACATCTTGGCCATGTTCTGTTACAATCTCCACCTGGCACAGCCAGAAGAGGATGGCCACCCCTCGTAGCCTGGTTCCTTCCTAGGTTCTGGCCATTCTAGGGAGTTTTTCCTAGCCACTGTGCTTCTACACCTGCATTGCTTGCTGTTTGGGGTTTTAGGCTGGGTTTCTGTACAGCACGTTGTGACATCAGCTGTACAGATCAGATGTAATAAGGGCTTTATAAATACATTTGATTGAATTTTTTATCAGCCATGAGAGAAAAGTACTTTTCAGAATGACTGTTCAGGACCTTTAACACTGAAAAGTGTGGACCCATATAGATACTGGACCAGTGTTAAATGTGGACCCATATAGTCCCATATATACTGTATTTAACACTGGATCATTTGCTGTGTCACTACTTTCCCCCAGTGTACAAACCTGGATATTTCCATCCATGTAAAAGCTCTGAATCCCAAGTAGTTAATCCACGTGCTTGACATACCTCACTTTGTTTGGAGCCGACTTGGCCATCACTTTGCCCCAACATCAGCCAGCACCAAGGTAAATCACTTATCTGCTATGACACCATCTCTAGGCACCAATAATTCCACAAGGCATGACAGCCTTGTGATGTATCAACCAGTAATCAATCCTGTGTAGAGCTTAGACATGAATGGCTTCTACCTCTTTTATCTGTTCAGCTGCAGCATCCAGGGCACCTGTTGTTAAAAGAGACTTGATTAGATTCCCTTGATTTAGATACTATTTCAATTCTGTTTGGACATTGTTCATAATGTCTACATCAGGGGCAGTGGTAATAACAATAGGTCACCTTATTAAAGCCTAAGCTGAGTTTACTTGAGTTAGGCTAACTCTCCACTCTGGTCGAGCTCGTGTATATATGCATATATATATGTCAGTTGCTCATCTGCTGTTGGTACATTTGTCGGTAGTCCCCCCATCAAACAACGGTTTGATTTGTCTGATCTTAGCAATTATTTTTAGCTAGCTACATAGCCGTCTTTGTATCAAAGATAATTGTTTAATTGTGTAGTTTATCGTAGTTATCGTAATTCGTCGTCCTAACGTCGTCCTAACGTAGTCAACACTGCTATCTGGCCAGCAGCTAGCCAGCTAGCCAACGTCCACCGTCTACCGAATAGCAGCACTGTAGAAACTATTACATTCAACGGAGCGACTTGATTTAGTGAAGTGTTAGCTAGCTACATAGTTGTCTTTGCTGTCTTCGAGAATTTACCGAGGTTAGCTAGCCAGCTATTTTGTCGTCCCTATTTGTCGTCCCTCTTAACGTAGGAAACACTGCTAGCTAGCCAGCAGCTAGCCAGCTAGCCAACGTCTACCGAATAGCAGCACTGTAGAAACTATTACATTCAACGGAACGACTTGATTAGCGTAGTGTTAGCTAGCTTCATAGTTGTCTTTGCTGTCTTCGTAATTTACCGAGGTTAGCTAGCCAGCTATTTGTCGTCCCTCTTAACGTAGGAAACACTGTTAGCTAGCCAGCAGCTAGCCAGCAGCTAGCCAGCTAGCCAACGTCTACGAATAGCAGCACTGTAGAAACTATTACATTCAACGGGAACGACTTGATTAGCGTAGTGTTAGCTAGCTACATAGTTGTCTTTGCTGTCTTCGTATCCGAGATAATTGTGTAGTTTAGAGTGTGTGTAGTTTAGTTTAGAGTAATTATCGTAATTTACCGAAGTTTAGCTAGCCAGCTATTTGTCGTCCCTGTTAACGTAGAGGAACACTGCTAGCTAGCCAGCAGCTAGCCAGCTAGCCAACGTTCTACCGTCTACCGAATAGCAGCACTGTAGAGACTATCACATTTAAATTACATTGCAACGGAACGACTTGGTTAGTGTAGTGTTAGCTAGCTACATAGTTGTCTTTGTCTGTCAAGATAATTGTGTAGTGTTTGAGTAATTGTCTAGGTTACCTAGCCAGTTACCGAGGCTACCTAGCCAGCTACACTTTCAAACTAAGTCAAACAACGCAGCCACTGCTAGCTAGCCTACTCAGCAGCACTGTATCATTTTAGTCAATAAGATTTCTTCTGCAACGTAAGTTTAACTTTCTGAACATTCGAGACGTGTAGTCCACTGTCATTCCAATCTCCTTTGCATTAGCGTAGCCTCTTCTGTAGCCTGTCAAACTATGTGTCTGTCTATCCCTCTTCTCTTCCTCTCTGCCACAGACCACACAAACGCTTCACACGCGTGGCCGCGCTGCCTGGTGGTCCCAGCCGCGCACGACCACGTGGAGTTCCAGGTCTCCGGCAGCCTCTGGAACTGCCGATCTGCGGCCAACAAGGCAGAGTTCATCTCAGCCTATGCTTCCCTCCAGTCCCTCGACTTCTTGGCACTGACGGAAACATGGATTACCACAGATAACACTGCTACTCCTACCGCTCTCTCCTCGTCTGCCCACGTGTTCTCGCACACCCGAGAGCTTCTGGTCAGCGGGGTGGTGGCACTGGGATCCTCATCTCCCCCAAGTGGACATTCTCTCTTTCTCCCCTGACCCATCTGTCTATCGCCTTCCTTTGAATTCCATGCTGTCACAGTTACCAGCCTTTCAAGCTTAACAATCCTTATCATTTATCGCCCCCCAGGTTCCCTTGGAGAGTTCATCAATGAGCTTGACGCCTTGATAAGCTCCTTTCCTGAGGATGGCTCACCCTCTCACAGTTCTGGGTGACTTTAACCTCCCCAGTCTACCTTTGACTCATTCCTCTCTGCCTCCTTCTTTCCACTCCTCTCCTCTTTTGACCTCACCCTCTGACCTTTCTCCCCTTACTCACAAGGCAGGCAATACGCTTGACCTCATCTTTACTAGATGCTGTTCTTCCACTAATCTCATTGCAACTCCCCTCCAAGTCTCTGACCACTACCTTTATCCTTTTCTCCTCTCGCTCTCATCTAACACTTCCCACACTGCCCCTACTCGGATGGTATCGCGCCGTCCCAACCTTCTCTCTCTCTCCCCCGCTACTCTCTCCTCTTCCATCCTATCATCTCTTCCCTCTGCTCAAACCTTCTCCAACCTATCTCCTGATTTCTGCCTCCTCAACCCTCCTTCTCCTCCCTTTCTGCATCCTTTGACTCTCTATGTCCCCTATCCTCCAGGCCGGCTCGGTCCTCCCCTCCTGCTCCGTGGCTCGACGACTCATTGCGAGCCACAGAACAGGGCTCCGCGGCAGCCGAGCGGAAATGGAGGAAAACTCGCCTCCACTGCGGACCTGGCATCCTTTCACTCCCTCCTCTCTACATTCTCCTCTTCTGTCTCTGCTTGCTAAAGCCACTTCCTACCACTCTAAATTCCAAGCATCTGCCTCTAACCCTAGGAAGCTCTTTGCCACTTCTCCTCCCTCCTGAATCCTCCTCCCCCTCCCCCCCCCCCCCTCCTCCCTCCTCTGCGGATGACTTCGTCAACCATTTTGAAAAGAAGGTCGACGACATCCGATCATCGTTTGCTAAGTCAAACGACACCGCTGGTTCTTGCTCACACTGCCCTACCCTGTGCTTGACCTCTTTCTCCCCTCTCTCTCCAGATGAAATCTCGCGTCTTGTGACGGGCCGGCGCCACAACAACCTGCCCTCTTGACCCTATCCCCTCCTCTCTTCTCCAGACCATTTCCGGAGACCTTCTCCCCTAACCTCACCTCGCTCATCAACTCATCCTTGACCGCTGGCTACGTCCCTTCCGCCTTCAAGAGAGCTGAGAGTTGCACCCCTTTCTTGAAAAAACCTACACTCGATCCCTCTGATGTCAACAACTACAGACCAGTATCCTTCTTTCTTTTCTCTCCAAAACTCATTGAACGTGCCGTCCTTGGCCAGCTCTCCTGCTATCTCTCTCAGAATGACCTTCTTGATCCAAATCAGTCAGGTTTCAAGACTAGTCATTCAACTGAGACTCTCTTTCTCTGTGTCACGGAGGCGCTCCGCACTGCTAAAGCTTAACTCTCTCTCCTCTGCTCTCATCCTTCTAGACTATCGGCTGCCCTTTGATACTGTGAACCATCAGATCCTCCTCTCCACCCTCTCCGAGTTGGGCATCTCCGGCGCGGCCAACGCTTGGATTTGGTCCTACCTGACAGGTCGCTCCTACCAGGTGGCTGGCGAGAATCTGTTCCGCACCACGTGCTCTCACCACTGGTGTCCCCCAGGCTCTGTTCTAGGCCCTCTCCTATTCTCGCATACACCAAGTCACTTGGCTCTGTCATATCCTCACATGGTCTCTCCTATCATTGCTATTGCAGACGGACACACATCATCTTCTCCTTCCCCTTCTGATAACCAGGTGGCGAATCGCATCTCTGCATGTCTGGCAGGACATATCAGTGTGGATGACGGATCACCACTCAAGCTGAACCTCGGCAAGACGGAGCTGCTCTTCCTCCCGGGAGACGCCCGTTCCATGATCTTGCCATCACGGTTGACAACTCCATTGTGTCCTCCTCCCAGAGCGCTAAGAACCTTGGCGTGATCCTGGAACACCCTGTCGTTCTCAAACCAACATCAAGGCGGTGACCCGTTCCTGTAGGTTCATGCTCTACAACATTGCAGAGTACGACCCTGCTCACACAGGAAGCGGCGCAGGTCCTAATCCAGGGCACTTGTCATCTCCCGTCTGGATTACTGCAACTCGCTGTTGGCTGGGCTCCCTGCCTGTGCGATTAAACCCCTACAACTCATCCAGAACGCCGCAGCCGCGTCTGGTGTTCAACCTTCCCAAGTTCTCTCACGTCACCCCGCTCTTCCGCTCTCTCCACTTGGCTTCCAGTTGAAGCTCGCATCCGCTACAAGACCATGGGCTTGTTACGGAGCTGTGAGGGGAACGGCACCTCCGTACCTTCAGGCTCTGATCAGGCCCTACACCCAAAAAGGGCACTGCGTTCATCCACCTCTGGCCTGCTCGCCTCCCTACCTCTGAGGAAGTACAGCTCCCGCTCAGCCCAGTCCAAAACTGTTCGCTGCTCTGGCACCCAATGGTGGAACAAACTCCCCCACGACGCCAGGTCAGCGGAATCAATCACCACCTTCCGGAGACACCTGAAACCCCACCTCTTTAAGGAATACCTAGGATGGATAAAGTAATCCTTCTAACCCCTCCCCCCCCCCCCCCTTAGAGTTAGAATGCACTATTGTAAAAGTGGTGTTCCACTGGACATCATAAGGTGAATGCACCAACTTGTAAGTCGCTCTGGATAAGAGCGTCTGCTAAATGACTTAAATGTAAATGACTTAAATGTAAATGTAGTCAGTAGCCTTATAATCAAATGTATTTATAAAGCCCTTTATACATCATCAACTTCCTCCACTGCTCCTGTCCACATACCGGGCTCAAGCCAGTGATCCTCTGCTCAAAACACTCGTGACCTCCTTCCTTGTCAACGTACCAACCATTTGAGCTATCGAAAATATAGTTGAGGCAGGTCTTCTCCCCAGTTATTCCAATGAACCCGAGACAGGACAACTCCGATCTTCAGTCAATCGCACCCAGTCGCAGCAGTGTAGTCGGTTTGGTTGAAATGTGAGCTAAATACAAATGTATCCCAGAGTATCTTAAATGTAAGGCCTTCAACCCTTCTCACAGCATGAACCCATCTTTTCCGCTCTTCCGTGTTGCTCGGAAAAGCATGGAAACTTAGGTACGGCTGCTTTTGTTATTAGTATAGAGAGGTATGCTACACTTGGTTACCAAGGAAGGGACTGGAACTTGTCCCAACAAACGATACACATTCAGAAATCCGGAAGTATGATAATCACCTGTTTCACTGTGATAGCACGGTGTGCCTGTTGGCATATTTTCCATCATTATCCAGTCTTTTCTGCAGCACCCTGCACAATACACTTACCTCTTCACTCCGGAATGATGGAGTCTTGACCACCCACACGCTGTCTTCCACTAAACAATCATTGTGGAGAGGAGTGAATGGACTTGATATCGGATAAAGACAATCATATCAAGTCCATTCACTCCTCTCCACAAATCAATCTACATAAAGAAGCTTTGGATGTCATTGATCACGTAGCGCCAGTGTTTTGACATCCGCCTCGGAATGATGTTTCGAAACATTAGTGTCCAATGGTCGATACAGTGTCAAGTGCGAGTGTTGAAAGTATTCTTCTGTCATTAGCCCAAATATTGGGGAGCATTTATGTCCAGTCTCAGACTTGAGACCAATTACGGCATGTTTCACCATTGGTTTGACGGCTAATTAAAATATTAACATTTTGTTTATTTAGTTTTACTTGGGTCCTTGGTGGTATTGTCGCCATATGAGGACCCAGATGAATTTTAATTGCTTTAATACACTTAAACATCAACATTGCATTAATCAGAAAATGTCTGTGGTCACAGTKTTTGGTCAGGGTCAGTAGAGGGTAAAACCTTGCACGTAAATGCACAGMATATTCTGTAATTGTTGTTTTGCTGTTTTTATCTCTGTAAAGGTTTCAGATTTGCAGGGTGACTGAAGAAAAAATTGCAAGTCCCTTTTGGAAAATACATTACATAGCAATGGCAGTATATGTTTGTTCTTGAAATATTCCCGGTGCTATGCACGAGCATCGCAGCCTGCCCTACTCCTCTAAATGAAAAGACTGGACTTCCGGYGGAATGCACACACAATATGCAGGCTGTGTCCTTGTCGTTATACTACACTGCTTGGGTTTCTTAAAACGCTCCTAAACTGAAGCAACATTTCAGTCTGCTTTTGGTTCAGTAAATTCCTCATGGACTGCCTTGAATATTTGTGATTGTTGCCTGAGTGCTTTTTGAGTGCAAGAGTAGACTAGCATGGGGTCTGGCTGTAAGGTTTGGAATTGATTCTGAAATAACTCTGCATTGTTTTCTCTGATTAACTTTAMATGTGTGCATGTCTGTGTGTCACAAAAAGTGTACCTTAATTTCTTAACATTTTCGTCTTGTACTGGAAGGAAAACAAAGAGGATGATGGCCACTACTCAGTAAATGAAAAATTGTGAAAAAATGTAGTGGGACTTACTTTTACTGTCAAGACAAAAGGGAGGAACTTGATTTAAAAAAGCATTTATTATATTGCCATTTCTATAGAAATATTAAAAACAGCAGGACAAACCAAAGCCAATGAGTTTCAGACTGCCTTTGACAGGGCATAAAGGTTTGAATGAACTTATGGGGGCTCTATAAATCACCTTTAACCTTTGACCAATCAGATTGTGTGCCCGGAACCACCCGTTTCACACCAAGTGTTTTAAATGTTGTTATTGGAAGGAGTCCACTGCTATGGGACTACTGTAAGTTTCAGCCGAACACATCTCGTCTGAAATATCTAAATAAAATCACTCCCCACACAAGACCGCTAGGTCTCAAGTAAATAACAAAACACCTCTAATCAGATGATGAGTGTTCAATGACCATCTAGCCAGGCCCATTTTATTCCTTCACTTCCCACATTCATCTGTTCTTCCCCAGACCACACCCAAACCCTCTAAACTTCGTGCAGACTCTCCTTCCCTTGGCAGTCTGTCCCTGGGCCCCTTAAAAGACCACCAGAGCATGTCTCCTCCACTTAGTTGTGTCCCCCCAGAACCAACCCCTGAACAAAGGTTTTCACCCCCCAATACAAGGCCCTTGCTTCCCTCTCTTTCGTTCACTCTAACGTCCCGGAGGATTTGTGTTTCCCTGGCTCGCTTRCCTGCATCAATGCTTACACAGTGACTGAATTGTAATTTAGCTTCTGGATTGTTGTTCTAACTGCTTACAGTTACTGACTGTAGGGTATTCTTTTGAATACCAGATACGGTAATAATGCCTTTAAACAAGTAACTTCTGTTTGACCTCCATTTTGATTAGTGACAAACCAACATGTTTTAGTTTGAAGTACAGTACACACTGTAGCAGGAAGTAGTAAGCCATTCYGATAAATGCATTAACACCGTTAACATTTGACAAGTTTGGATTTTGGAGAAAGGTTTTACAGTAGCCTGTTTCTTCCACAATTATTACGCCCCGAAAAGCAACATATCTCTGTCTGATACRCATTTTACAACCCTCATGTCCCAACTTCCCAACAAAAACATGAATATGTTTGGTTTGTTAGATGGCCCATGCCGTGTGTTAAATGGAATGGTTGATTTTCTGAGAATGGGACCCGAATCCTGCTAAACCACTGTCACAACCAGTAACTTATAGTCAATGGACATGGTCTGAGGACTTCATACAAAACAGGACTTTGGTACAAAACAGTATATTATATCACAGGTAGTTAAAACAGCAAAGTTTATTATWAAAAAAATAAATAACTATGTTTGTAGTGTGGTAACCAGTTCTTTGACCACACTGTGCTACTTTGGTGAGTAAAAACTCATGCTTCATATCCTTTAATTTTATGGAATGCACTGGATTGAAGTGTTGGGGAAGCTACTCTGAAAATATAGTTTACCAAGCTACCAATTACTTTGCACTGGTAAAAGTTAAGCTGCACAAAATCTACCCTTAAGAAGCATGTAGTGTACTTAACTAAAGTTACTTTGAAAAATGAGTTCACAAACTACTTAGTGAAAGATGATCATGTGTAAATCTGAAATATTATAGACTACAAATCGCAAGAACAGATCACTTTGGGCTCATATGTTATTAATAACAGAATGTGGAATTTAGCCTATTAAACACAAAAACGATGTTTCAAGTGAGAATTCAGCAGGTCTGATGCCAAAAAAAACAAAAATATTATTGCACAGCAAATTCTCCAGTGTTAAATCAACACTGAGAGTGAATCATTTAACACTGGGCCAGTGTTTATACGGGTGTACACTTTCCATTGTTAAATTAACACCGTGCTTAGTGCTGACGCTGTTACCCTTTGTCAGTATTAGGGAATTAAAACTTTTAGTGTTTTGCAAAAACACCTCACATGGTATTTTTAACACTAGGGAGGGTATATAGTTTGCACCGGTGTATTTCTAACCAAAGAGGTCCATATCTCTTGACAAGGTCACTCGTTTTGGATTAAGGACATTACAACATATTTTACTTCGACATGCTCTTATGTAAGCATTTTCAAAGACTTCAGGACTGGCAGCAGACATGGACTAACTTTAATTACAGTTTTTGCCGATTGCTTACACACTGAAAGTGAATGCTCAGACAAAAGCATCAAAACCTTCCCTTTTGTAACCATGCCTTAAACAAAGGCACCAAAAGTACAAACTACTTCTCTGCTTTGCACTTTGTTTGCAATTCTTCAACACACTTTGCAAAACACTACACACTGTTTCTTACAATAGACACTTCTATTCAAAATGCAAAACATACCTGAAATTGGCAGCACCCACACACACACACATGAAAACATTTATACAGTAATTGAACACCAATTAGTCTGAGCCTTAGCACTACAAATAGACCTCAGGTAAGCTCACCTCTTTTGTGAGAATTTTGCAAACATGGAGGCAGTGAGAGTGAGAGGAAGAGGAAGAGGAAGAGGGAGAGGAGGAGGAGGACGAGAACAAGAACAAGAACAAAGAAGGGGACCAGGCAATAGACGGAGACATATTTCCGAYGACGTTAGGGCCACTTTAGTGGACCATGTCATAAATCATGGCCTGAMGATGAGGGAGGCTGGGMAGAGAGTCYAGCCCGATCTGAGTCGCTACACGGTAGCATTCATAATACGGACATATAGACTGGAGAACAGGTATGTCCTTAACTTTGCAATTGAGACTATGCAATTGTTGCACATCATTCTGCATCACAGTACAATACAATGTAGTCCTACAATATTAGGTCTATACTCCTCATTGAACAAAATAAATAGGTATAGTACTGTGAAGTACATGTAATACAGTTTTGATGTTTCTGTGTACAGTATGTAATAAAGAACCTAACCAATGACATCACATTCTTTCATTTTCTACAGAACTGCCAGACGACCTCCTGAGAGTGGAAAGCAACGTCTGTTCACCCATCAACAGGAACTGGCCGTTGTCAGTCTAGTGTTGACAAACAACACCATCCGCCTACATCAACTACGAGAGAATCATTGCAGATCACACAACATTCCATAATATCAACCGTGTCAGTAGGTCGACACTCTGCCGCATCTTGCGTCAACACCAACTTACGATGAAGCAGCTGTACAGGGTTCCATTTGAGAGGAACAGCGTTAGTCAAAGACCTATGACTATGTTCAAGTAAGTGTCACTGTACGATACTGTAATACAGTAATGGCAGTAGATTGTGCCCTATTGGCACTGCATAGATACATTCAGACAAAGTAGCATGTGACCTAGGCAGGTGCCCCCAAACTGGGGGTGGGGGGGGGCACCTGCCTTGCCTGTAGCTTGCAGCTTTGACTGAATGTGTCTGACCCAACCCACCCCCATCCTTGTGTGAAAATGTAGACATTGTAGTCCTGTGTTTTTGCGTTACACCATATTCACGGTACAGCGCGTGCATTTTCTGTTACAGAGTCCTGGACTTTGATGCAGCTGCACAKCCTCATGAGTTCTTTTTCATTGATGAAGCTGGATTCAATCTGGCTAAATCCAGGTGTCGGGGCCGAAATGTCATAGGACAAAAAGGCCGTTGTAAATGWCCCTGTGCAGCRCGGGGGAAATATCACCTTGTGTGCCACCATTAGTCTRCAAGGAGTTCTCCATCACCACGCCACCCTRGGTCCCTACAATACTGAAMACATTATCATATGTCTGGATGCACTACATAATGCAGCTGTACAGGACGGACCAGAGCAGCCCAGGTTTGTTGTCATCTGGGATAATGTTRGTTTCCAMCKGGCTGCTCTGGTCAGGGACTGGTTCACCAACAACAATAACTTCACAGTTGTATACTTGCCCCCTTACTCCCCATTTCTCAATCCGATTGAGGAATTATTTTCAAATTGGCGTTGGAAAGTTTATGACCGCCAATCGCATGCCYGCCTGCCTCTTCTGCAAGCAATGGAAGAGGCATGCAGAGACATTGTGTTGGGGTCAGTCCATGGCAATATTTTCCCCATTGCCTAGCCAGGGATGACATTGCTTGTGATGTGGACGAGGTGAGGGTAAACAGAAGGCGGGATCCATAAACCATCCACCCCATCCCTTACAATCCCTTTCAATACTATTTTTTGTTTACCATTGCACTGTAATTTTACTGTAATTATTTTTGTTTCTGTGACTTTACAATAACATATTGTAYTGATTACTCTACTGTAATTCTACTTTTCTTATTTGTTTTTCTAGTAAAAACCTGCAATGGCAAAAAATAAGCTGTATATATTTTTTTCCTGAAGCCTTTCTATTTTCACAGAAGCCTGTATGTGTCACGTTCTGACCTTAGTTCCTTTGTTTTGTCTTTTGTTTTAGTATGGCCAGTGTGTGAGTTGGGTGGGTTGTCTGTTAGTTTYTCTATGATTTTCTATTTCTGYGTTTKGCCTGATATGGTTCTCAATCAGAGGCAGCTGTCAATCGTTGTYCCTGATTGGGAWCCATATTTAGGTARCCTGTTTTCTGTTGGGTTTGGTGGGTGGTTATTTTCAGTCTTTGTGTGTCTGCACCAGATAGAACTGTTTCGGTTGTTTCTTTGTTGTTTTGTTATTTAGTGTTCAGTTTTGGTTATTATTAAATATCATGAACACTTACCACGCTGCACCTTGGTCCTCACCTTCTTCCACCGACGACAGCCGTTACAGTATGAGAAAATGAAAAAGGTATACAAAGTACTAAAGACAGCAGTGTTTTGTATAAAGTACATCCGTGTGTTGCTGCTTTGACAGAGCAATTCAAATGGTGCATGAGTGTATCATTTTGTTGCAAAATGACATTTTGAAAAAGGATTGTTATGTTTTGATTGCAGAGTTTMATTTTGACATACCGTAGAAGTGAGATGTTTATCTCTAAGTGTTGTCTTATTTGGCTGGTGTGTGGAGTTTTGACACAATGAGCCAAATTCTGCAATAAGTGTGTAAGCAATCGCAAAAAACTGTAACATACCCAAGCCACATCAGGGCTAGAAGCCACATTATGATGGCTTGCAAAGCGAGGTGTAATTACTATTGGAATCCAGAGTTAGGACAGCCAACAATTGGAATTTTATTCACCCGCAACCTGCATTCAGAATACTTGACAGGGTTAGGAGCTTTGGGAGGAGATAACTTAAACCATTTAAACTGGAACAACCATTTCAGTAACGGGTGCAATAAATCTAACTGATTCGTTTAGAAAAATGTATTGTCTGTTTAGCATAAGATTCATTCATTAATCAATRCAGAAACACAGATATTAAAAATGTCTACCTGCAGTAGAGCATGATGGGAAATCTGATAATGATAGGCATGGGAGTGTTTTACTCTCCACAGAAAAAACGGACACAATCCCACTCAACTGGTTATTAACACCAACACTGGGGTTATTTTACACCACTGAGTGTTAATTTAATTACATTCACTCCAGTGATGCTGCTCCATATCCTGGTCTTTGAATGAGCATCAATAACACCAACTCCGTCGTCCCTCAGCTGTTTCCGCTTTGCTGCACCGCGATGGAACATGGCACTTACATTACCGTCTCCATGTAAATCACTCTCCCACACAAAGACAACTAGCGAGTACGAAATGATGGGKACCATTCATTGCTCCCCCTGACAGCAGAAATTACAATTAACATAATTATAAATGCAACATGCAATAATTTCAAAGATTTCATGAGTTACAGTTGATATAAGGAAACCAGTAAATTTAAATACATTCATGAGGCCCTTATCTATGGCTTTTACATAACAGGGAATACAGATATGTATCAGTTGGTCACAGATACCTTAAAAAATAAATGTAGGGGCATGGATCAGAAAACCAGTGAGTATCTGGTGTGACCACCATTTGCCTCATGCAACATCTTCGCATAGAGTTGATCAGGCTGTTGATTGTGGCCTGTGGAATGTTATCCCATTCCTCTTCAATGGCTGTGCGAAGTTGCTGGATATTGGCGGGAACTGGAACACGCTGTCATACACGTTGATCCAGAGCATCCCAAACATGCTCAATGGGTGATATGTCTGGTGAGTATGCAGACCATGGAAGAACTGGGACATTTTAAGATTCCAGGAATTGTGTCCAGATCCTTGCGACATGGGGCCGTGCATTATCATGCTGAAATATGAGGTGATGGCGGAGGATGAATGACACGACAATGGGCCTCAGGATCTCGTCACGGTATCTATGTGCATTCAAATTGCCATCTATAAAATGCAATTGCKTTCATTGTCCGTAGCTTATGCCTGCYCATRCCATAACCCCACCTCCACCATGGGGCACTCTGTTCACAACGTTGATATCAGCAAACCGCTCGCCCACACACAATGCCAKACACGCTGTCTGCCATCTGCCCAGTACAGATGAAACCAGGATGTATCAGTGAAGAGCACACTTCTCCAGCGTGCMAGTGGCCRTCGAAGGTGAGCATTTGCCCACTGAAGTCAGTTACGATGGCGAACTGCAGTCAGGTCAAGACCCTGGTGAGGATGAAATTGAATAATTTTTTGGTTGTGCAAACCCACATAGTTACACCTGGTCTGCAGTTGTGAGGCCGGATGGACATACTGCCAAATTCGCTAAAACAAGGTTGGAGGCACCTTATGAACATTCAATGCACTAAGCAACAGATCTGGTGGACGTTTCTGCAGTCAGCATGCCAATTGCACGCTCCCTCAAAACTTGAGACATCTGTGGCATTGTGTTGTGTGAGAAAATAGCACGTTTTAGAGTGGCCTTTTATTGTCCCCAGCACAAAGTGCACCWSTGTAWTGATCATGCTGTTTAATCAGCTTCTTGATATGCCACACCTGTYAGGTGGATGGATTATCTTGGCAAAGGAGAAATTCTCAATAACATGGATGTAAACAAATTTGTGCACAAAATGTGTGAGAAATAAGCTTTTTGTGCATATGGAACATTTCTGGGATCTTTTATTTCAACTCATAAATCATGAGACCAACACTTTAAATGTTGCATTTATATGTTTGTTCATTCAACACGGCTGGTCTGGATGACCTGCTCTACTAGGGATGTATAGTAAGACATTTGTAGAAAGTGTTTGTGTTTGTTGTGTGTGTGTGTGTGTGTGTGTGTGTTGTGTGTGTGTGTGTGTTGTGTGTGTGTGTGTGTGTGTGTGTGTGTGTGTGTGTGTGTGTGTGTGGTGTGTGTGTGTGTGTGTTTGTGTGTGTGTGTGTGTGTGTGTGTGTGTGTTGTGTGTGTGTGTGTGTGTGTGTGTGTTGTATCCTGTAATCTCTAACATAACATACATGGGTGAGAGTTTTAGCACTTATAAATATATGATAAACTATAGAGTAATTACACATTGAGCAGTCCGGAGGTAAACCACTTTGAATTGCTGTCTGTGAGTCCTGCTGTCTGTGAGTCCTGCTCTTTGTCAGGAATAGGGCTCTGTAACTGAATAAGAATACGGGAAATGTTTTCCTGAATAGCTTTACTTTCTGCACTATTGTTTGTCCTGACTCAATATGAACAGTAAATATAACAACAACAAAAAACTGTTATTACACTTGATAATGTTTCTAACATGTATGATTTTATCAAACGAGAGGGGGCCATTAAGGCTGGACTGTGATTTTCTCAGAGATGAAARTGAATATGTAATTAACACTCCCTATAATTGCTATCAGACATTCTTTTCATATGAAAACGAAATTATTAACATTCTCTTTCAWACCAAGGTCAGATGCCTAGTCATACATATTTAATAAAACAGGATCAACACACGTTTGGCTGCTAAGCGAAATGTCATGGTATCGTATGCTCTATCGGTCATCTCTAAATTCACTGAATACACAAAATACTCATCACAGGAAATGGCTTATCAAAAGTACACTCAGCGTGCAGGCCATTTTTTAAATCAAAATAAAATCAATCACTTGATTATGGTGTAGGAGATGTTGCTTGTCCACACAGTCGTGTGTGAACAAGGAGTACAGCATTAGGAGTTGTTGCTTATCCACACAGTCGTGGGTGAACAGGGAGTACAGCAGTAGGAGTTGTTGCTTATCCACACTGTCGTGGGTGAACAGGGAGTACAGCAGTAGGAGTTGTTGCTTATCCACACAGTCGTGTGTGAACAGGGAGTACAGCAGTAGGAGTTGTTGCTTATCCACACAGTCGTGTGTGAACAGGGAGTACAGCAGGGGAGTAGGAGTTGTTGCTTATCCTGTATGTGTGCATATTAATATGCATTTATGGGCCTGTCTTAGTGCATTAGGAGGCATCTCACCGTGCTAAATGGTCTATTTCAGTGCACCGTGTAGTGCTAATTTCCCCTACTTAGAACTAAAAACAGTAGCCAGACCTCAACTCTCCATTACTCGCTATAAAACTAAATTGGGGACTCATCTGGTGACGTGGTTATGGTGGCTGGGTATCCGACAGATGATTTCAGCACAAACCCTCTGGCTTGGTCTCCGRCAGATKATTTCAGCACTAACCCACTGCCTCGCTCCATAAACACAACCCCAACCACTCTACTGCTTCCCTCGCATTTATTAACATTCAAAGACCGGGGAAGTCTGCTAAAACGCTTTCCAAACATGGAATATATAAACCAGGAATTGTACAGTTTTATTGGCGAATATAAGCGTGTTATCGAAGTAGGTTTAACAAGACTAGCCGTGGTGAGGGATATGGCTGCTTCGAGCAATGAGCCGAACGGATTCATAGAGGGTACTACGGATGAGTCCCAAATGGCATCCTATTCCCTACATAGTGCACTACATTTTTGGGGGTGATATATACAGTACCAGTCAAAAGTTTGGACACAGCTACTCATTCAAGGGTTTTTATTCATTTAGACTATTTTCTACATTGTAKARTAATAGTGAAGACATCAAAACTATGAAATAACACATATGGAATCATGTAGTAACCAAAAAAAGTGTTCAACAAATCAAAATATATTTTACATTTTAGGTTCTTCAAAGTAGCCACCTTTTGCCTTGATGACAGCTTTGYACAGACTTGGCATTATTATWAMTWTTTGTTGTAAARATAAAGAAAAACCCTGACTGGTACTGTATATACTGTATATTTATTCCGTTTTTTTTTCTCCAATTTCAGATTACTTAAAGTTGCATAGAGTAAGATGGTTCCCTATAGGTCCTGGTCCAATGTAGTGCACTATGTAGGGAATAGGGAGCCTTTTGGGAAGCCTGAGATCCTTGTAGAAGCTGCTGTTAGCATCAGACTAGAGCCAAGCTTTGTGTGGGTGACCTAGTGGACTGTGGTTTGGATGGCACTCCAATGACGAACAATGTTTAGAGCTACAGTATATGGTTATAGAAGGTTACAGTACAACATGATCTCAACGGTTTCCGTCCTCCTCTGCTTTACATTTGACAGTCGCCATCCTGTTGAGTGTTTCTCCAACATTTGATGTCTATCCTCACTCTTGACTGTCAAGTAAATTGATTGGTTAAACATTGCCTACACACTTCCATTACACACTGGAGACAGTACACACACGCACACACACACACACACACACACACCACACACACACACACACACACACACACACACACACACACACACACACACACACACACACACACACACACACACACACACACACACACACACACACACACACACACACACACACAGCGCACACACACACACACACACACAGAGCCCTGTGTATTTTCTTACTCTGTTTTCCTACCAGGCATAAGAAAGGGCCTCACTGCATCCACTTATCCCCCAAACAATAAGTTACATGCTTTTCTAATGAAGAATATTAATCATTCCTTGCTTCTAGTTTCCCTATCTTAAAGCACCGACTTCTATAGTGAGTCCACAGAAGAATAGTTAAGCTTTGTCCCCTACGTCACCCTCTCCACATAATCAACTGACAGCAGGACAGTGTCATGTCTTGGTTTGAAGAGTAAGCCGTATTAAATGGTGTAACAGGCAGCATTAGAACCTCAAAATACCAGTGTACACCCACAGTTATTACCATACCCCCTTGAAAAAAAAAAAAAAAGGCATTTGTCTGGCAATAAAATTGGATATCAACCTGTCTGAAAGCCGACTCGGTTTGTCTCTAACAAACGTTAGCGGCGACGGCAAACAGTTTGACACACTTCCATAAAATGCGAGTGAAGGCGAACCATCCTTTGGTAATAGCCCCTCATTGTTGGCTCTATTCATACCGGTGTGTGATTGAAAAGAAAATTGAATGCCTTGTGATGTGATAAATGTGTCCATTACTGCCTTTGAACACAAAATGTCCATGGAAATTACAGAGGGAAGCCAAGACATCAGAGGGTGGGGAGGGGGTGGGGGGGGAGAGCGCCGGGAGGACATATTGGATTCTATTTGAGCTGAAATATAAATATACTGTACAGCCAGATGAAATGAGGCCGTGCTGCATGATTTCTCATAGGCATATCACAAATGAAATCCTTTGAGAGACCCAATTGTAAGACTATATAAAAAGGTTAAATGTCTCCATAGTGCTCTGTACTGTAAATAGCTGTTTGATAATGGACACCGTCTAATGTTTGCCTACAGTAATAAAAGGGAATATTTCCTGTGAATAAGTTCTGAGA
The DNA here is from genome assembly GCF_002910315.2 of Salvelinus sp. IW2-2015. Taxonomy (NCBI): domain Eukaryota; kingdom Metazoa; phylum Chordata; class Actinopteri; order Salmoniformes; family Salmonidae; genus Salvelinus; species Salvelinus sp. IW2-2015. The sequence continues at coordinate 1,160,162 of NC_036853.1, forward strand.
CTTCCTTCCTCCGAGAGGAAAAATAAATGGAGATATGTGGAGTACAGTATGTGCCCRCTGTTATGACAAAGGCCATCTTGGATGTTCTCGATTATAAAAATCTATATAAGTGTCATTTCTTCACATCTTACAAAACCATCTTTGTGATTCAACAGAGCTTCATGTTAATTGAAGACCTGATGAAATCATACATTTATTCATCACCTTAAAGGACATGGTCGCAATCCAAATGACACTCCGTTCCCTATATAGTGCACTACTTTTGACTACTTATGTAGGGGATAGGCTCTGGTCACAAGTAGTGCACTGTGTAATGCTAACCATGTAAGCCTATAAGGTGTTTGGTTCAGAACATACTATGTTATCTTTACGTTGATGGTTAGKTTGGATAAAGTTATGATCAGAAATATTGTCTTAATCTTTTACTGGTTCCTRATAAGAAACTGTTGTTGTGATAAACTCTTACAAAATACTTTTMTTTTGAGGAAACGCTGAGGTTATTGCTGAGACATTGTAGAAAAATACAAAATGATTCATTGTTAGTAAAAATGGGGCTAGATTGTATAAGCCACACACATGCATATGCGCACAACATTTACTGTAAGTCAACTTGGATTTTCTGTAGATGTTCATTGGAAAGAGATCGTAGTGACCCAGACAATTAAAGAAGACTTGGGTAGTCAATCAATGAGTCATCTTGCTTGAATACATCAAAAGTAAAAAGAGCTAGTCTGAAGTTGCACACAGATTTCTAAAGTTTAATTCATTTTGCACAATCAACCATAGTCCATTTTGTCTTCAGTCTGATGATACTGCAGAAAAAGRCAGGGCAACAGTACCCGACACCACCCCAGTCAAAATAACACAACTCTGTTATTCTCTCATGTTCTCTTCAACTCTTGTCTGCTTTGTGATCTTTTTATCAATTATTAATTTCTCCCCAGTCATCTCCAAGGTCTGCCTCTCCCCTGATTCAAACAGGACTGTGAGTCTGAAACGGAAACGTGGATAAAAGAGAGGGGGATAGTGACAGTGTGAAAGTATGTAAGGGAAAGTGAAGGAAAGACATAAAAAGTGTGTGGAGTCTGTCTCTCTGTCTCTCTGTGTGTGTGTGTGTGTGTGTGTGTGTGTGTGTGTGTGTGTGTGTGTGTGTG